>NW_010317645.1:0-2590 GCF_000700745.2 Antrostomus carolinensis
GGGAAGGTGATGACTGGAGACAAAGGGCCGAGTCCGTGGGGATGGCACCGGCCCTGCACATGGGCTTTCTGCGCCCAAAAACTCGGTAGAGCTGCGGAGCCGTCCCGCTCCGACCCCTTTAGAGAAGTGGCGGAGGTGCCGTAACGCTGCACGGGGCCGAAGGGGGGAGGCTCTGGCTCAGTGAGCGCCCATGTGCAGGAGCTGTGAACTTCAGCACAGCCGGCTCTGGATGCAGCGTGCTGGTGTTTTAAGGAGGAAGTTCACAGAGTCATCATTGTCATCACAGAGTGGTTTGGCTTGGAAGTGACCTTAAAGGTCATCTAGCTCCAACCCCCCTGCCATCAGCAGGGGCACCTTCCACTAGACCAGGTTGCTCAAAGCCTCATCCAGCCTGGCCTTGAACACTTCCAGGGAGGAGCAGCCACAGCTTCTCTGGGCAATCTGTTCCAGTGTGTGACCACCCTCACAGTGAAGAATTTCTTCCTAATATCTAATCTAAACCTCCCCTCTTTCAGTTTAAAGCCATTACCCCTTGTTTTGTCGTTAACTGCCCTTATAAAAAGTCCCTCCCCAGGTTTCTTGTAGGCCCCTTCAGGTAGTGGAAGGCTGCTATAAGGTCTCCCCAGAGCCTTCTCTTCATCCACTAGCAAAAACTTTCTTTTTTTTTTTTCCATAGATTTTCAGAGTTAAAACTTGGCTTTTCAATGAGAACTAGCAATGCCAGCATGGAACTGCCTTAGTTTCTTTAATAATGCTAATGACTATGTAATTTGCTTACATTAGAAAACAACTCTTGAAATCAGGTTATCTGAGACTTTTTTCCCTTAATATCAAGGACAGATTTGTATTTTCCTGTTAGATGCTTGTGGGGAAAATGATCTTTTGATTTGCTGCAGGCTAATTAAACCTTGAACATCTCACTATAGAAAGGGAAGTTATGCCACCAGTTCATGAGTCATAGTTTTTTAAAAAAATAATGCAGTGATGCGTGACTGGAATTTCACCATGTGCTTTCTTTTTGTAAGTTCTCTTTAGCAGGTGTTTTTGCACAAGCTAGAACTTCTCTGTTTGAAGTGACAGAAATGGCTGAGTGAACTCTGTTCAGCTTCTGAATGTATCAGATTTCTTTAAGTGATACCAAAATAGGTTCTTTTCAATTTAATGGTCTCATTCCATCTAGAGAAGGGCATCTCTCTTGAGAGTGACTGTAACAGTCAAGTAGCTTTGTCCATCCTTATCTTCTTATTCTACCCCAGTGGCAGCTGCTACTGTAGGTCATTGTAACATGCTGTGACAGCCCCAGATTGCCTTGGAAATCAGTTGACCAGTGCTGATGAAGTGCTGTTTGTGTGTGGGCATACTGAAAGGAAAGAGACAATCTGACATATAAATCTGGTGGTGGAAACCAACTGGGATCACCCCAAAAGAAAAGGGTTGGGTCCTAGGGCTAGAAGAAGCCTTTAGGATGCAGATGGGTGCGATGGGTGGAGTGCTGGGTTCCAGTGTGGCAATTCGGGCATGATCTCTGGTTGGGTGCCCTGGAAGATGTTACTTTTGTCAGCTTCTCTGGCCCGCAAAATAGGTTTAATGAAACTGGCTTTTCTTGAGTAGGACTGATGAAGTGTAGGTGATGCTGTGCAGTATCATGTGCAGTCAAGTTTCTGCATCACTGAACTGTACCTTCTTCTCAAGTTCAGTCTTGAGAGAGAATGTGCAGCTTCCTGTTAACCACTCACAGCAGCGCTAACTTTTTTGCCTAGTTCTGATTTCTATGTGTGAGCTCTTGCTCGCCTCAGTCTTTGGATTAAAAAGTGAGGTCTTTTACTATGTGATCTAAGTTACAGGGTTGCTTGTCATTTTTCATCAAGTCATCTCTCAGTCTCTCTGACTAGGTGGACAGAAGGATTATAAGGTTTTATGTGCAAAGTCTCAAGCAATAATAAGATACAGAAGTATCAAGTCTTTCTTAAGAGAAAGCAATTTCCTTGTACCTTCTAATGATTTGGTGTTTTTTTTTCTAGGTCTCTAAGAGTGCTTGAGTTGTTAACCAGAGAGATTTAGCTGTTATTACCAAGTCTATTGCTTGAGAGATAAATCAATGGTGGACTAAGATCCTCATGAGCAAGAATGAAGGAGCTCCTTACGCTGCCAGTGCCTCAAGTGCTGTTCCTAAAATCAGTGTAACTGTTCTAGGACTAGTTGGGGCAGTCCTGCATTATGTGATCCTGTGCAAGATGTGTTAGAGTGCCTGCTATGCAAGAGGTGTGGGCAGTTGGCCTAGGAGTTTTCATGAGAAAGAGTGGAAAGAGGATGTAGCTGATTGTTGGGGTCCCTATGGAAGGTCTGCTGATCTGGTACCAGTAGTAGTCAGGGTTGCAGCTTTGACCAAATGCTCTCTGGAGAGCTGTAGTGGGAGTGGCATAACTCCAGCTAGCTTTAGGCACAGAGAATATATTGCATGATCCTTTGGAATCATGATGTGAGGAGGGAAAGCGTATATCTTGCTTTAACTTACTTTTTTCTGGTCAAAGCAGAATCCCTTTCCCTATTTGGGGGTTTTTGGGGGGGTTTTTTGGTTGGGTTTTGTTTG
>NW_010317645.1:2877-36048 GCF_000700745.2 Antrostomus carolinensis
CTGCCTACTTGCTTGCTCTTATCATGGAGGAGCAGCAGAGGAATCTGCTGCTGATCAGTCCAGGGTTTCATCCAGTTGTTGGCAGCAGAGTTGCCGGTTTGGTGGCCTCATGAGTAGCAAAATAGCTGTAGTTGGGATTCCTGTTTTAAATATCCTCACGAGGGAAAAAGGCAGGACTTTGTTTCAAGGTTTACTACTTCAATTTTTAGTATTAATATTAAAAATGATCAATTAAAGTGCAATAGATAAGTGAGAAGGCCTCTTGCTTCTGTGCTTCTGAACCTGATTCTGATGGGAAAGCACAGATCTGAATTCACACTTAGAATTTCCAGTTTACATTGAAAAATACTGGCTTTGTTCATCTTAATTTAGCACCTCTGTCTCCCATCCTGCTTGTGTCCAGAGCATGGAGTCTCTTCCATGTAAGCTCTGGTGATTTATATTCCACCTTTGCACAAATCCTCTGTGGCGTTGCTATCCAAAGCTCCATGTCCTGCAGGAAGGGGCCTTTCATTGCAATAGCCTGACTGTGTCTAGACTGATGGGTTTAGGGGAAAGCTTGCTGTGCCTCTTCTAGTGTTGTTGTGGCTTTATGGGCAACGGGAAGCCTTGCTGAACAATGGCCATAAAGTGTAAAATAGGTCTAAGTAAATTGGTGGCTCCCTTTTCCATACAAACTTGTGAGTATACACTAGTTAGTCTTCTCCCCTAGACACCTCCGTGAGTTGTGCCACAAATTCTTACTAGTTAAAAAGTTACCTCTAGAGTAATTTTTTTCAGGCCTCATCACAGGTCCCTTTTAGCTCGCAACAAGCAGACTAGTATCAAATACCAATTTTGGCGCTCACATTTGTTTGTGTGTCAGGAAGGCCAGGTAGCTTTTGAAGTGTGTGTGTGTGTGTGTATGCACTTATATAATACCTATGGAGATTTTTCTTCAGAAGTCTGAGGGATGGTGTGATGTTGTGGCATAGCCCCTTCCCCTCTGCATGAGTAGACCTTAAGTCTCAGACATTCGCTGCAAGCGAGCGGCTGTTCTGTAATTGCAAAAACCCAACAAGACCACTTCGTACTTTGTGAAATAGTTATCAGATCTGAGTGACAATTACTGTTTGGTTTTTCTCCCTAAAAGGTGTGGTCATTGTCAAAGACTAACCCCTGAGTGGAAGAAAGCAGCAACAGCATTAAAAGTAAGTTTAACCTTTTGGATGTGCTTGTGGCAATGGATTGAGGATTTTTGGCTGTTTGTCATCTGGCTTGGGAACACGGAGGTGGGGTTTGGTCCCCAAAACCATATCACTTTAATCATACTTGTCCAGCCAGAGAAGTGGCCAATCAGAGGCACTTAAAAAGTCCGGATTTTTATGTGCGTTTGTTTTAAAAGAAGACATTGAATTGTAGGGGAAGCAAGTCAGTTCTGTCCCTGTGAATTCCTGTTACTTTTTACCAGGGCTGCTTTTAACAGCACCAGAAGACATTAGAATCCAGCCATCGCCCAAAATAGCATGTTTCTTTTTTCTTCCTTGCTGTCTTGTCACCTGCCTCTGAAGTACAAGAACAGCATGAACTGAGTATTTAAAAACAGCTTTGTAAGCTGTTGGTGATGAGTATTTATTCAATTACTGAAAACTTGGTCATGTAGTGATTTGCTGAACTCTTGCCTAGCTAAAATATATTCCCTTTTTTGAGAGAGAAAAACAACCCCCCCCCCCCAAAAAAAAAAAAAACCCAAACAAACCCCAAAACCACTAAACCAAACAAAAAAATCCCCAGACAAACAATTTAAAATTTAGTTGTCAGGATGAAGAAAGAAATGGGCAAATATTGTGTTCTGTAGTTTAATGCTTTTGGGGGGATAACACCTCTCTTCTGGTGTTTCCTTACACTCCTAACCACCCTCTCTCCAGCATTCACCGAGTGTAAAGTGTTACATCACTGTAGAAGTCTTGTCTTAGCTTTTTTATTTTATTTCCACAGGGTGTAGTGAAAGTAGGTGCAGTAGATGCAGATAAGCATCAGTCCTTGGGTGGACAGTATGGAGTCAGAGGGTTTCCAACTATCAAGATATTTGGAGCCAACAAAAACAAAGCAGAGGATTATCAGGGTAAATGTGATGTTCTTTCATGTGCTGCATGTCTGAAAACTTCCCTGAATACAGTAACTGTGGTAGCTGTTATGGCTGTCTGGTGTGGTGTTTCCTTTCTGTCCAGTGCTTGTAGTAACTGAGAGACAGATGGGTGGCACCTGTGTGACCAAATTGTTCAAGACCAAATTTCTAACAGCCCCACCTGCAGTTTGTAGTTGGTGGAGGTTAATAGGCAGTTCCAAAAAAAATATTCCTTTATTCTTGTTTACTGGGAGCTTGCCACAGTCACCCCCCGTCAGATAAGGTGGGTCGTTAAAAAGTGGAATGAAGTCAATCCGGCTGCTTGTGTTTGTCAGTGATGTCCCACCACTAGCACCTTCTCACTTAGAGCCCAGTGTTGCTTTTACAGAAGAATCCTTAGGATGAGGGAGGATTAAATTTGTACTTAAGTCAGTGGCCTGCCTTAAACTGACTTTTTGGTGCTTCAGTCACTCACTTTGCTGTGTTGCAGGTGGCAGGACAAGTGACGCCATCGTTGATGCTGCTCTAAGTGCTCTTCGGTCCCTGGTCAAAGACCGTCTTAGTGGCAGAAGTGGAGGATACAGTTCTGGGAAACAGGTATTGAGGAAATGTGTGTATGTTTTCAACTGGAGACTCTCCTGTACAGGAGATCAGAGCTTGTGCTCCTGACTCTGTTCAGACTAGATGGAAGGGACTTCTGGAGGTTGTCTAGTCCAGCTTCCTGCCAGTGCGAGGTCAGCTAGAGCAGATTGCTCAGGGCTGTGTCCTGTCAAGTTCTGAGTATCTCCAAGTACTGAGACTCCACACAGACTGCTGTCTTTGGGCAACCTGTTCCAGTATTTGAACACCCTCACAGCAGAAATTTTTTTTCTCTTATATTTAAATTAAATTCTTGTATTTCAACTTATGCCCTTTTTTTTCTTGTCACTGGGCATTGCAGAGAGGAGTCTGCCTTTGTTTGGTTGGTTTTTACTCCCCTCCGCTCAGGTATTTATAGCCATGGATAGAATCTACACAGAGCCGTCTCTTTTTCCAGATGAGCAATCCCAGCTTTCTCAACCTCTCATCGTATGTCAGATGCTCAAAGCCCTTAATCAGCTTTGACTGGGCTTGCTCCAGTGTGTGCATGCCTCTTATACTGGGGAGCCCAAAACTAGACTCAGTACTTGGATGTTTGGCACAGTGCTGAGCAGAGGGAAGATCACCTCCCCACACCTGTTGGCATCTCTGCCTACAGCGGCTCAGGAGGCTGTTGGCCACCTTTGCCACAGGAGTGCATTGCTGGCTCATGTTCAACTTGTTGTCTGCCAGGACCCCAGGGTCCCTCTCTGAAAAGCTGCTTTCCAGCATGTACTGGTGCATGGGGTTATTCTTCCCCAGGTGGAAGACTTTGCATCTCTCTTTGAACTTTGAGGTCCCTGTTAGCCCCATTCTGCAACTAGTTTAGGTACCATTTGCCTGGTCATAGTCTAAGCTAGATGAAATAGGCTTCCTTAATTTGGTAGTGTTCTTCTGAAGTTGGCTTGCTGGATTTCTCCATGAAGGTAAATTGAAAAGCTTCTGACTGCTACTACTGTTTCTAAATCACAGAGCAAGAACACTCTGACCGAGGTAGACTGTGCCCTGTAGTGTGCATTGCACTCACACGTTTGTTTTTCCTGGAAACCAGGGCACAGCGGGGTGGGGGTGTTAGCACTTTGTTCTTGGACACATCAGAACATGAAGAACTGGGGGAGTGTTCCCACATCTTCTTGTTAATCAGTTTGACCTGATTTCTTTTTTTATTTTTTAAAAGAAGGTTCACTTGCTGTTGCTTGAAAGTGCTGGGGGAGGAGGAGGCTGTGTGTATTGTCAGATCTAAAATGGGAAAGTTGTATGACCTAACACTGCCTGGTTTGTATGACATTCAAATAAAGACCATTTGGCACAATGTGACACACAGGAGATGGTTTGTGTGGGAAACTAGTTTTGGTTATTGCTTATGTGAGGGCCTGTTTGTTTCTTACAGAGCCGAGAGAGTGGAGGTGGAGATAAGAAGGATGTGATTGAACTGACCGATGACAGCTTCGATAAGAACGTCCTAAATAGTGAAGATGTGTGGATGGTGGAATTTTATGCCCCGTGGTGTGGACACTGCAAAAAGTAAATGAGGTTTTTCTTTGACAATTCCATTCCCATTAGTGCTTGTTTTTGTGCAATACCTTTAATCTCCTAAAAGGGACCTTGCATCTCTGGTGTATCAGAAGTGGGGTTTTCCATAAAGTGTTCTAACAAAAACGTGGGCTTCTCCTGCTCAGGGCACCTTGGTGCTGTTCTGGCTGCACTCCTGCTTAGCAGTAAAACTCCCATTGGTAGTAAGATCCTGAGGTTATAGTGATGTTTTTGTGCCTTCAGATGTGGGGCTTGAGTCTCACTGGAATAAAGCACCTAGCTGCTAGCTGTCATTCTTTGTGGAGATTTGTCTTTTTCCTGAGCAGAGTGTGCCACATAATGTTCAGATGTGGTATGCTTTTGATAGCTGAGCTTAGAGTACTCATAATCTTCACTTTTCAGTCTGGAGCCAGAATGGGCAGCTGCTGCTACTGAGGTGAAGGAACAAACCAAGGGAAAAGTAAAGCTGGCTGCAGTAGATGCAACAGTCAATCAGATGCTGGCAGGCCGATATGGGGTGAGTGTCCTCTGCAGCAGTTACAATTTCCTTTCCATTTCTAGTAAGTCAGATTTCCCTTTAATGCTTACTGAACCATTTCTTAATCTGGTGCCACTTAAATGTTTTGTGCTAAAAATAATGTCCAGTGACACATACCATTTTTCCACAAATAATTCATTCCTGATTATCAGTAACAGTATAAATAAATGGAGTGAAAGGAGAGGAATATATCTGGATGTTGCTGATGAAAGATGCTGTTTATTTCCATAAGGTCTTGTATAGTTTTGTCATCTGAAGTGAGAGGTCTCTCCTTTAAAACTGTTTGCTGGCTGGGCATCTGCAGAGCACACACGTGTGTGTAGCTGTACATCTTGGAGGCAGTTGTCAGGGATCAGTCTGACAGTATCAGCTGTCCAGGTCAGCTGTGCTGTGGGCCCAAAGCCAACTGATACTCTGATGTGTAATAGAGTACAGGGAGCTTATAGTGTGCTGCTTAGTTTCCCTGTAACTGCATGTGGCTAGCAAAAGACAAATTTTACTGCAAGTGTAGCAGAGGCAGCTTAAGGTCCTCTTGCTGCCATGTAGGCACAGTGCTGTCTTCTCACAGACAAATTGGGAAACTAATGTCTAAAAAATACCAAGAGTTAAGATAGCCCTACTGGTAAACTTTCAATGCTTTGTGCTTCTACACTGAGGTGAAACTGTTACTGATTCATGGTCCTGAAACGTGAAACAGTGTTTCAGTGTATGTCAACCTTGTTTGGAATTGTTGCACAAATAGGAAGTTATAAAATTGTTCCAAGCTGTTCAGACATAACATACTCTGATACTTGATTCCTGTAGATGTTAAATCTCTTCCCTTTCTCTTAATCTAGAATGTATCAGAGTAGTAGATGACTTCCACCATAAATACTCAGATTTATTTGAGCTGATGGCTTAAACTTGTTTTGCAGATTCGTGGATTTCCCACTATTAAAATCTTCCAGAAAGGAGAGGACCCTGTTGATTATGATGGTGGGAGAACTAGATCTGATATCATTGCTCGTGCTCTGGATCTGTTTTCTGATAATGCACCACCACCTGAGCTCCTGGAGGTACCTCTACATCGTTTTCTCACATTGGTTTTCCATCATATCTTTGCAGCAGTTTTTACAGGACTGTATTAACTGTAAATAAAACAGCTTAAGTGTGCTGCTTGCACACTGTTTTGCAGCAGGAAGCCAAGGACACGTCTGATCATTCAGCTTTCTGTTACTTCATTTTTACCGTGAGTTTGTTGTTGACTGAAAGAATATCAGAATTGATACAGTGAAGGCACGGACAGGATGGTACCAGGGTGTCTCAATGCTCTCTTGATTAGTGAGTGAAAAGGCTGGGTTCTGTGTTCCATCTCTCCTCTTAAAACAAGAGGGCAGGCTTTTGTAGTTTGTAAGCTGCCCGTTAGAAGTTGCATGATGACTAATCTTGCCTGTTGTCCAAGAAGTGTGGTGTCCACACTTTCTTTATGGTGACTTCTAGTTTCAGCTCAACGTTGGTAGATTTCAAATGGTGACCAGTTGTCTCCAAAGTGGGGTGTATGCAAGACAAAAGAAAATGTACCATTAATAAATTAAAAAAAAAAAAAAAGTTTTTCATCTAAGTCATCCTTTTAAAATGTCTATTTTATGTATACTTCATCAGGTACATGTTAGTACAGTAGTACATGTATATAATTGATATACATATACCAGGGCTGCATGCTTGGAAATTTTTTACTGGTAGGGGTACACAGTCAGTTTGGAGACTACTGATGCAGGTAAATGGTTTGATTCCTTTTTAAGGTATATCACACAAACCCAGTACTGCTCTGTTAATGTCAATTAAATGTCCTTATCTTCAGCCAATGCTGCACCCTGCCAGCTCTCCTTATGCTGTGCCATGAGTGAAACCTACAGGTGTGTGCACAGATCTGGGTGTGCTGTGTCCAGCCCTGGTCCAAGGACAGCGATTTTGAACAAGAAGTGACATCTTACTGTGCTCTCTGTACTGCTCGCTTTCCTGTTAGGGCAAGTCTCAACTGAAGGCTTTGTGAACTCTGCAATTAGTCTTGTGTTGGGGGACTAGCGAAGTAGGAGAGGCTTGTAAGCTTTTGTGTCAAGTTGTTTCAGTGCTTATTACCTTGTAGGGTGGAGTTGAGGGAAGTACAGTCACAGCTGGGTGACCAGATCTTCGTCTAATTGACTTTCTGCTGCTTTCTTCTAGATAATTAGTGAAGATGTTCTGAAGAGTACCTGTGATGCTCATCAGCTCTGCATCATTTCTGTCCTGCCGCATATTCTTGACACAGGTAGACATACAAGCAAGCAGATTTCTGTACGTATTTGTTACTTAAAGCATATATTGTATTTTTTAACTTGTCCAATTCTGTCTAACAGGAGCTTCAGGGAGGAATTCTTACCTAGATGTCATGCTAAAAATGGCTGAAAAATACAAAAAGAAAATGTGGGGGTAAGTGTCATTGTAGACTGGTCGTCTTGGAAAAGATGTGAGCATGTCTAGAGGTAATGGGATAGAATTTGTATAGTAGTGATTTATCTGCAGATAAGAGTTGTTCCTTGTTAAGGGTAGTATATTGTGGTATTTCACTAACTGTACTATGGGAGGGGGTGCTGTGGCTTTAGAATAAACTGCTGATTTTCTTTATTTTCATCCACCTCAAGTCCTGCATTTACAATCTAAGCACTAATGAGATCAGATTAAGCATATTTTACTCTTGTCCTGAGCAGGTGGGTGAGTCTGCCACTATGAGTGTGGAATTCTCAAAAAAAGGGCCATCAGCATTGGCTTTTCTCCTCCCCCTCTCAAGTGGAGGTTAGGATCTCTAGGACTTATCTGCGAAGTGAGAGTCTGACTGCTGTGAAAAGGGGCAAAATGGCATGAAAGCCTGGGGAAAATGCTGAGATTGGCTGGCTCCAGAGGTTCCTCAGGGGGACTTGCTAAGCATTAGAGGAACTGAGACCTGAGCAGTGAGGAGCTAATACTGAGTGAAATACTGATCTTGCCATCTTTGGCCAGAAATCCTCTACAGTGGTATTTGGGCTGTACTTTGTCATGTTTGGATGTGTGACTTTTGCCATTTTAAACCTTGCTTAATGTAAGCTAAAGTTGTCGTGATTTGTTCAGATATAATTTTGACATAATTTTTTCCCTGGACTGTCTTTCATGGCTTGAACTCTGCAGGGTTGCAGGTTGGGTAACAGAGCACTGGAACAGGCTGCCCAGGGAGGTTGTGGAGTCTCCTTCTCTGGAGACATTCAAGACCCACCTGGACGCCTTCCTGTGTAATCTTATTATTTAGGTGTTCCTGCTCCGTCATGGCGATTGGACTAGATGAACTTTTGAGGTCCCTTCCAATCCCTAATAATATTCTGTGATTCTGTGATATGTATGACTTCAAAACGATTTTAGAGCCTGTCTTAATTACTCATTTTCTGTTTTATCTTTTCCTCAAGGTGGCTGTGGACAGAAGCAGGTGCTCAGTCAGATCTTGAGAGCTCTTTGGGGATTGGAGGCTTTGGGTATCCAGCAATGGCAGCTGTTAATGCTCGGAAGATGAAATTTGCCCTTCTGAAAGGATCATTCAGTGAGCAAGGGATTAATGAGTTCCTCAGGTATGAAGTCTTAAAGTGACTTAAATCTTCTGGTAACTGGGGCTGTGACTAGACCAAAATCAGGCTCTCCTGGATCAGCTGAGACTTGCACAGTTAAGAGAATTAAGATGATGAACATTCACTTGAGTAAGGGAATGATTTCAGTGGGGCTGGCAAGTAATAAAGCCGTTGCTACCTTTTTGTGGTGGACAGAATTAAGAAGTTGGCATTTAGACTCGAATGGTCGTTTTAGCACAACTTTTGAAAACAGAAGTGAGCTTTGATCTTGAAAAACCTCTGGTTCTCTGGTAACCTGAGAAGTTAATGGGATTTGGTAATCAATACTATCAATACCATGCACAAATGGTGCATTCTGTTTACTAATTAGTAAGTTTTAGCACAACTTTTGAAAACACAAGTGAGCTTTGATCTTGAAAAATTCTGGTTCTCTGGTAACCTGAGAAGTTAATAGGATTTGGTAATCAATACTATCAATACCATACACAAATGGTGCATTCTGTTTACTAATTAGTAATTGTGAAGTTCCCAGTTTGGGAATCTAAATGGGTTCTGTTGTGGTTCTTGAGGTTCTGTATGTTGCTGTTCATCTTCCTGGCTTGGTCAGGGCCTGTCTTCCCCCTCCCACCCTCTGCTTCCCCATTCCCCTGGCATCCGATAAACTGATTGGGGAAGCTGAAGCAATCCATCCAAAAAGTCAGTAGCTCTCTGCTCAGCTCAGGTTCCCCAGGACTGCCTCTTGTTGGGCAACAGCCAGTGCTGGGAAGAGTGGAATGGGGAAGGGAAATGGAGAGGAGGACAGAGGGCAGCAGCAGCAGCACTGAAACAGCAGCTAAACTTAAATTGTTATTTAAGAATGGTCAAAGTGAAGTGGGAACTCTGCTTCTGGATAAAACACCAGCTGCCACGAGGTATGTAAGAGCCTTTGAGAGCTCACATTAGCAGTGTTGTTTCCATCTCCTTGCTTGGAGAATGGCAGAGGACAGTCAGAACTGCAAAAGGAAATACAAGTCTCTACTTTGCCATGAGAAGCAGATTAATTGAGCCCTGTTCCTGCTGGATTAATGGGAACAGTGTTATATTATCTCACATGTGTAAGTGATCAGACTTTCTTCCTATTGCCAAAAAAGGAATGTTCTCGGACCATCAAGTAAAATTTAGGATTCGGATGCAAGAAGAGTAATACCAGACAGTCTGTACTAATGTGCATGAGATGTGTCTGCCTTTCTCAGACATGGCACAGTCTCTTAGTCTAGAAAATCCATCTTGGTGAAGCCTCTACTGGTGAGGGTGGCTGGTGCTTCCAGGACACAACGGCCAACTCAGCACCTTATATTGCATTAGATAACTGGTTTGGTTAGTATCTTAATACAGAGCAGTAATTGCTGGAATAATCTCTTTCTTGACACTTCAGCTCACTGCTGCCTAGAGAAGGCAGTACACACACAGTTGGTGTAGCCGGCTGTTAACTCAGCTGGCTGCGTGCAGCTTTTGTAAGCTAATAGGCAGCCTTAACAGTCTTGACCAAAAGTAAGGAAATTGGCATTGAGAAGAGCATAAAAAGCATAAAAATTGTAGACTCCACCTAGGGAGGAATGCATATTCGGTCTTACTTGCCTCTGAAGAGCAAAGGGATTAGCTCTTCAGGATTCTGATGTTAGGCTTTTTGAGCAAGCCTAACTAGCAAGTGCAAGATGGGATGTCTCAAAACAGAAGCTGGTTACCTTGTACCCATGGTAACCCTTGGAGGCTGAGTCCACTGAATAAAGATCACTAGTGATTTCAAGTAACAGTTGCAGGTGACTTCCCAAACTAGAATTACAGTTTCTTCTTGGAGTTGCCTCAAGTGATACACAAGATATTCAACATACTGTTCAAGGGGCTGTATTTGTTCATGAGTGTTGCAAGGGGCACTGCTGAAATATGAAAGTGTAGCTCACATAGTTTTTTTTCTCTGTGGGCCCAATTGTAAATTCATAATGCTGCTTTAAGGGCTCTTTCTCATTTTTTGCTTCTCAATTTGAAAAGCTTTTGCTTCCAGACAGTTTAGATTTGCTTCAAGAGTTGCAAGCACATTTGGAAGTTAACTTCCCTTTATCTGAAGCAGGTACTGTTCTAGGTGGATGGAGACTGCAGAAATTCCAGAAATGTAACTTTTAATTGTTGGGGTTTTGTTTTGTTTTGTTTTTTCCTCAGGGAACTATCTGTTGGTCGTGGCTCTACAGCACCAGTGGGTGGTGGAGCTTTCCCTAAAATTCATTCAGTTGAAGCTTGGGATGGCAAAGATGGTGAGGTAAGATGTTCTCAATCTCTTAAAAGTGCTGGTGATTTTCTAGCTTCAGAGGTGACTGGACAGAGTAACTAAGAACTGGCAGTGTGAAAATTTTTGTTCTTCAAAGATAGTGGCAAATTTTGTTTGATTTCCCATTACCTAAATCTTGCCACCAGACCATCCACCAGACTCATTGTCTGACACCGTGGACTCCTGCCTACCTGTTAATATGTAATGTGAAAGTTGAATCCCTTGAGGCTGAAATCTGTTGTTACCCAGGGTGAGTAAGGGAGGTGATAGGCATTCAAGACCTGAATGTTTGTGGAGAATTTGGTTCTGCAGTGTGCTGACCTGCCCATCAAAGTCTTTGTGTCAGAAAGTTTGTCAGTAAAGCCCATGTAATAACACAGTGACAAAGTATGGTCTTAAGGTTCAAAACTGCTGTAAAAAAACAAAGTTGATGTACTTCAGGTGGAATTAAAATATAGAATATGGTAGTAGTTTTGTTACATAGTTTATCTGTATTTGCCTTTGGAGTATTTTTATTAGTAGAAACAACCTTCTAGTCTACACTGATCACTTGTCCTGTGCTTAATTTGCTTTGAGTTTCTGTGCATGAAAGAGGTGGCAGACAGGAGCTTTACTCTCAGGATGAAGTAACATTTCTTGGAGGCAGTGATATCCTGGTGTTAAGCTCTTCTGAACACATGCTCAAAACCTTCCCTTCTTCACAGCTTCCGGTTGAAGATGATATTGATCTCAGTGATGTGGACCTGGATGACTGGGATAAAGATGAGCTGTGAGATCGTCAGGAAATCTCTTTTCTTGGGAGAGTTTGTGCAGCAGTTTGCAACCTGGTTCACAGTCAGATGGATATTCCAGTGGCCTTTTTTTGGAGAAATAGCATGTGCCACACTGTGCTATTTGATGCACTGCAGCAGTGAACTGTACGCATCTCAAGAAAACACTGCAGAAATTCTATGAATTGTCATAACCAGTAAACTTCATTGTATTCTGTGTAACAAATATTTTGAGGACAACATGGATATTTCTTTGGAACATCTTGGTTTTTATTTTGTGGATAGTGTCCTCTTTGAGTGTTACTGGAGGCTGTTAGTGTAACCAATTTTAAATGTGACTTTTTTTTTTTTTTTCATGGAGGTGAAACCTGGTCAGCTTCTGTTTCAATTAAAGAATAAAACAAAGTATTTTTGACACACAGTGTTAGTCTTGTATAGAGTAACAAAGGTGCACGTGATAAAGGCTATCCCATTTTGGATGACTCTTGAGAAATGAACTCTAGACTAGAGAGGCTGGGGGAGAGGGGAGTCCTAAACCACCCCCTTGCTGTGAACGATCTCGACAGTTTGGCCTAAAGCCTGATTAGATGGACAATCTTAGTTTAAATGCTTTTTAGTCTTCCTTTTCCTATTCCTTCTCAGGGGCTTTCTCTTTCTTTGTGCCAGACTTTGGGATCATTAATGCAATGGAAGTGGGGTTGGTGCTGCAGTGGGAGACACTGGGAGCTGTTGGTCTTTTCCCCAGAGTTAGCAGTGAAGCTAATCCTCATTTTTAGGGCTTGAGGGGTTCCAGGTGCTGACAGAAAAACACCACGGTGCTGTCTCCAGTGACTTGGATAATATTTCTTCACTTCCCACCTGGCATCATTTTGATTTGAAATTGCTATTTCCTTGGAAGGAGAATCAGGAATGGAAATGGTTACTGCTGCTTTTTTAATAAAAATACTATTACATTTTGGTGCTCTCCCTGTCTTGTGTATCAGTGTCTGGTGAAGTGACCCTCATGTGATCAGCTTGTTTATAAGTAAGGAATGAAAGAACTTAGTTTCCCCTCCTTTCAAGGAAATAACTCAATATGGATATTTGCCACCTAGTGTCTGTAAGGGATCGCCTGTGGCTGGTGCCTGTGAGAAGCAGTGTGAGAACCACTGGTAGCCAACAGTAACCTGACTCCTGGTTTGGGGCAGGAAACCTCATCCTGGCAGATGTGATCTGATGGAACTGTTATACCTGAAATGTCTTGGCAAAAACTAAACTTCTAGAAGTCAAATGAGAATGAGTTCTGCAGCAATTTGGAGGATCTTTCTTCTTGGGCTGTTTTTGGTTTTGTTTTTTTAATTAAAAACCTGGGTTTTGCTCTGCTGCTTTCTACTTTTTCTGTTTGTTTGGGGGTTTTTTTTTTAAGTTTGCTTTGTTAGAAAAACAGGATTGTGCACACCTAGTAGATCCATTAGCCACCACACTTTTAAAATTGTTTTATTTCAAGTCCAACAGATATTTTATCTTTTTAGTTTACCAAAAAAATAAATACTACCATAGTACCTCCTGCTTCTCAAATATGTTTTTGTAAAACTGTGAACAAGAGATACTTTATTGAAGTTCCTGTAAAAATTTCTGGAAGTGGTAGGAAAATCTTAAACAATTATCCTGCTACAGCATCTGCATTTTAATTTTACTTTCAGCAGCTAAAGATTGTTTGACTGTAACATCAGGGTCTTGAAAATGAATAGATGAAGCTTGAGCAGCTGTTTTTTAACTGCAGTCAAGAAGACTGAGGTCAATCTTGAAGTAGACGTAGGGATAGTATTCTTGATTACTCAGTTGTAAACCAGGGATGTCCATGCCAGGCTGCAAAATGAAACAATATGACTTTAGTTCCAGCCGACAAACGGTTGCACGGTTCCAAGTGCGAGAGGATTCTTTCTGCTCCTCTTTACCAGGGGGAAGGGAGTTTTCTATTTGCTGTGCTTTCAGATGGGGAATTCACCACTGACAGTGTGGTGTCGGTTGGTGGTTTCAGGCTGCCCCATACAGTGAGCATTGAGAAGTCATGCTTGGTTGCTGTAAATTTACAAATGTGTATTGTAGCATTTTTGTGTGTTTCAGCTCTAGAGCAACTCATTTCTTTCTCCTCCCTTTGTGCACTGGGGTCTTAAGCTTGCTGGTTTTAGGCTGTTGTAGTGCCTACTGATTTATCCCAGTTGGTTTATCCTAAATCATTTGTGCAGTCAAGATAAGGGGAGGAAGAAGGCAAGTACTGCTGCTTGCTGAAGTCCTCAGTTGAGGGATTTGGTCAGTGACAGCCTTTTACAGGAGATGGAGCTGTCACAGTCCTAGCACTTAGTTCTGAATTATTTCTTCCTGCTTGTCTTGATCTGAATGTTTACAGAAGACTTGAGCTCTTGAGGAACTGACATAATTGAGCAGACCTGTTTCCATCTGGCAGCTGTAAACATCAGATGCTTCAACAGAAAATGAAGCAATCTCTATGCATCTCAGTGGTGGTCAGACACTGGCCCAGGCTGCCCAGAGAAGCTGTGGATGCCCCCTCCCTGGAAGTGTTCAAGGCCAGGCTGGATGAGGCTTTGAGCAACCTGGTCTAGTGGAAGGTGTCCCTGCTGATGGCAGGGGGGTTGGAACTGGATGATCTTTAAGGCCCCTTCCAACCCAGACCATTCTCTGATTTTATGAAATCTGAGCCTACCTGTTACCCCAATCCAATCTGTAACCACCGGGGATTAGAGCTGCATCCAGAGCTCCTAATATTGCAAGGTGTGAGGAGATGGGTGCTCTGGCCCTGGACAGTGGAAGTTTTCATTTGGCTAAACTGAGACAAGCTACAGCACATGCACTGGGAGTCCAAATACATACATACATCCATGATACTTGCTGCTGCAACTTCATCCAGGTGTTTGAAGACCACGTTTAGGACATCTCTCAGGCGTTTTACAGACTTCCGATTTGGCTGCAGCAGCATTGCTTGGAAATTCACTGGGAGGCCATATCTTGAAACACATGAACATACATGAGCATCTCCTGGGAGGAGGCACACCACGCTAGCTGACTGTGCACCATCGCAGTGGTGGTGTGCTGCCTCCTTATCAGAAAGCATTTTCTTTTTGAAGCTGAAAGCCAACTAAACAGTGTCTTTCTGTTTCTACTTCCCTGTAAATGCCCCCAAAGAACTGTTTTTCATCAACTTTGTATGTCACCTTTTTTGTGGTCATTTGTGTTGTCTCCTGTGAGCTTCTGGAGTGTGGTGTGTAAGGGTTGTTCCCTCCCATGAAGGAACTATCCCAGGAAGAGAGCTGTATGTTTTGACTTCTGCAGGAAACTGCAGGTACTGCGTGTTTACCCACCTACCTCAGGACAGATTCAACAAAAACTCTCAAGGCTTTCACGTGAATCCAAGCCACAAATGCTTCACTGAAGTTCACTTTCAGCCAGCGCAGCAAAGGGCCCTGTGAGAACAGACACAACCGTACTGTGATCCCCTCGCTGTGTGAAGCAGCTCCATAGCTGCTACCACCGAAGTCATCATGGGCTGCTGAGATAATTCTCAGGCAGCCTCTTAATGGCTCCCAGTTTATCAGAAACTCAAGTGACCTCGGGCAGATTGTGTTATCTATCCCATGACTCAATTTTCTGGGCTAAATGAAGCTCACAGGAGTCTGATGGAACCATAGAGCCATTTCTGGGAGCGAGGTGCTTAGGCACACTGGTAGGGAAGGCTGTCATTATGTGGGACATCAACTTCATGTGCTACTTACATATTGTTGTTTCTTATCAGAAGCTAATTTCATCAGCTCTTCCTTTTCACATTTCAGTTCCTTCTCATCAAAATAAAATTCTCGAACCATGAACCTACAATTGAATGACATTTGCTCTCACAAGCCATAGTCCAAGCAATATGCATGCTCATTTCTTTTGTCTCTGGAGAAGCAGGTATGGGACGTTTCAAAGTTGCTAGCCATTAAACTGGTTAAAGTATGTGGAGGGAGGGAGTTGAAGTCACCTCCAGAAAGCAAGCTTCCTGATGTCAGTAGTGTGAGAACAGGAAGGACAACTCAGGGAGCTGTAGTTTGGTGCTTAAAGAGGATCGCTGTATCTGCTGCCACAGCTCCTTCCCACCCTGCCTTCTCAGCAGCTTCAGGGCCAGCAGCAGCACAAACAGTGAAGAAGTCCTAAAAGCCAGTGATGGATTCAGCTGTACTGCCCACAGAACAAGCCTCACCTGCCCCTCATCATCTGTTTGCTAGCCTGCCCCGCCTAGCAATCGGTGCTCTTACCTGTTCTCCCTGGCTTTGGCCTTGAAGTCATCCATCACTTTTCTAAATAGGGTCACGGTGAAGAGTCCTCCTTCTGCATCCTCAGCAATCATTCTGTGGGAGGGAGATTCGCTGCTGTGATTTGACATGGCAAAGCCCTCAGGCTTTCTTTACTTTCCTCTCTTGCAGCTCTTTTTTCATTTATGACATTGAACAACACCCTGCTTTTCAAGAACTGCTGTGACTGAAATAGGGAACAAAGACTTTACTAGCACCAGCCACACTATCTCCAGTGTAAAGCTCCCATGAGTTAAGCTCCTGAACCCATTGTAGTACACACACATTCTGCCTTCCTGATTTTTCTGTTTCCTGGTAACGTTTCCCCACTTTCCATGCACTTGTGTTTTCGAGACAGGCAGTAGCAAACAGCTTTCTTCTTTCCCTGTGCTTTCCACTTCTTCCATTGCAGATAACAGCACCCTCACCTCTTGTGCCCTGATTGGGCCTTGTGGTCTGTGTGAGCTGAGTGGGGGAATATTTAATTCCTAGGAAGGTTTTTTTACTCCAGGTGAAAGGATAAGTTAACATGGCATTTGCTAATGCAAATAACAATACACTGAATTATCCTATTCTACAGCAGGAAGCAATTAAAGATGCAAATATAGTGTTTGATCTTTGTAAAAAGTAGTTTCCATAAAGTTGTATATGATTGCATGTGTCGGATTTACTCCTGGATTAATGTAGCAAATTGTTGTTTGTTTTACACAAAAAAGCAAAGGCCCTGGTTGAAAGTAGAAAGAACTATGTTACTGGAAAAGGGAACAATAAGCTAATTGTAAAAAAAAAAAAAAAAAAGGGATTTTTTTTTTTTTTTCCTTTCATCTGCACTTCCCTTCAACAGAGTAATTTCTGATTTCAGTTGAGAATGAGATTGGGCAAATCTATATGTTAACATGGAGCCCATGTGTTAGACAAATGTTTCCTTGCAGGATCCAGCAATTTAAGGGGCTGAAACATGGCAGGGATTTCTGAAACAAACAGGGACCTTAATTTGGAATTTCACTTACTTGGTGGAGCGAGGCACTACCATATCGGAGAGGGATTCATAGGTCTTCTGCCACTGTACATAGCTTGACCTTTGAGCAACACAGAACAAAGCACAGTAACTAAATACTATATACTAGAAAGCAAATGTGTTGATAAATATAGTTAATTAAGCTAATGGCTTAGGGTAGAAGGGTTGGAGCTCTTCATGCTGGGTTATGTGGTTAAGATACATTAAGCCTCTCCTATACTTTCCTAGTCACCAGCTAGGGAAATGTTTCCCTCAATGTTGTACCCTCAGCTCTCAGTTTGGCTCTTGGCATGAGGAAGGGCCCAGAGGAGGAAGCTGACAATGGAAAGAACCTGGCTTTTGGTACATAATTCCAGGCTGCCCCACAGTGTCCCACGCTCCAGGACCCCTGCACAGGCTGCCCCTGATCGCTGGGTAGGTGTGGTACATCTGCTACCTGCAATCCCAGAGCTCATCTGGTGCTACACCACAAACATGGCAAGTGCCAGCACTGGGAGAAAGGGGCCAAGGGGATGGTAAGAGTTTGAAAAGCAAGAAGTCTGTTTATAGGGGGAATCTGAAAGAATGTGCAGATAATAAACTCAACAAACTTACCTGAGAGAGCTGTTTGTAACACAGTTTTCACAGACAGAAGAGTGACGGTACTGTATGTGTGTGTGTTGGGACAGGGCTATACAGAGAGGAAAGGTTTTGTGTAGGCTCCTGAGAAGGACATCACATAACTTCACAACTGATGGTGATCATAGCAGTCATCCTATGTGCAGGCACGTAATGAATACATGGCCAGCAGAAGCCTTCTGAGTTTGACAGGTCTAATTCCTCTTATAAACCGCTAACCTCCAGTAAGAATCTGGTTTTTCTGTTTTATTTTTGAACTCTTAACTATTCCGACCAGGAGGCTGTTTGAGAACCCACTCTGTAACAGTTAAAAATCCCGTTTCTGTCTTGCTCTGAGTTCAGAGCAGCCTTTGTCTCTTTTGGTGCCAGAACCACCCTGGGCAGACACTGTTCTCTTTGCTAACAGCTCCACCCGTCCCCCAGCCATAGTGCAGATGAGCTGCCCCAGCCTGACCCAGTATCGCCTGGATCCAGCACTTAGACCTGAAACTCAATGCCACATCAAGCACATGTGCACACACTATTGCCTTACTTGGGCACCACGACGAGCAGCGTGATAAGATACTCAGAATTCAGAACAAAGTCTTCTTTATGCACAATGTCTGCTAGGGTCCGAGTCAGCAGATTTCCCCTATGGTGAAGAAGACAAAGCAAAAATAGCATTAGCAGAAACCCAGCAGCAGCACAGTGGAGGTATTGTGCTGTGGGTATAGTTGCTTATGCTGTATACTAGGGTAGAAGGTGGCCAGGAAGGAGGTGGCTCAAAGACACCTCTATACTTCTAAAGTGGCCATTTAGTTATTTTTACTGCAACTAAAAAGACTAAAAAACCAACTAATACTAATGGCAGAATACTGGTGACCAGCACTAGGCTAGTTTACACCCTTTTTCCATGTGAAATTACACCACTCTGCTGCTATTGTTTCTGCAGGAAGGGTGAGATGCACACCTGAAGTTACCACCAGCTCCCAGTCATTGCCATGTCTGACAGAAGGCACCTGCCTCCTCAAGGCTGCCTGTTGAGCTGCCTGTCACAGTGAGCAATGTTAGTATGGACCTAAGCCATCAAAGCAACCCTGGCATGCCCAGACTGCCAGAACAAGCACTGAGGTAGCTCCAGCTGAAGGACAGTGGGAGCAGTGGTCTCATGTCCAGCTGGGACCTGTGGGGGGGCAGCCTAAGCCCACTTTATCACATGAAGTCCCACTAGTGCTGCACACTCAGGATGTGCAGATGGCTGGGGCTGGCCAGGCATGGCTGGTAGGCACTAGGTGTGTACAGGAAGAGAGCAGCTGCCCTCCCTGTCACTGGGCAGGGGTGAAGAGGACCAAAACAAGTAGTTTTTGGTTTGAGGTTCGCTGTGTCAGTCTAAACATTAACTGGCCCAGTAACATCTTACTAGATGTTTGTTTAACCCAAGCTCCCTGGGATTGGTAGACACCAGAGGTGCCAGCATTTAAGGGTGGATGGGCTGGTGAGAGGAAGTTAGGCCCAGACCATGAGGTCTCCATTCGTCTTCTTCATCACCTTGCTGTAGGCCCAGCACTGCTCACGTTCCCTCTCCAGGTGCTTAAAGCTGATGTGGAAGCTGAAGAGATGCTGCAGGAGTGGGCTGGGAATACGAATGGTGCCAAGAAAAGGGAATTGGGATCTAATGTCCCCTTGTCCCTCCCGCCCATGGTCATCCACGTGCAGGCAGCCTGAGACAAATGTGTATTACACCATCTATGCTGAGCCGGAAGCACATGCCAGTGTTGCTGGCTGGAGGTGGTGAGACACGGACACAGGAACTCGGCAGAGAGAGGGGAGATGTAGCTGCCATACGGCTCTTCTGATCCTTGTGGGCACTGCAGTGTACATGTTCTGCAGGTCACCATGACGGGTACCCTTTTTTTTTCACAAAGTCATTCTGAACAACCACCTGAAAGTATTTTTCCTGTGGTTTCTGGTTGGGTTAAAAAAATTCAGCAGAGTTGGTGCCAGGCACGTTGATTGTAGCTCCAGATTCAGAACAAAATTCCAACCACCCTGGGGTTTGGTTTGAGGCCAAAATTGAATATCTTCCCTGGGTAAAGGCTGGTTTCTAGGCAGGCTGCCTAGAAAATCCAGGTATCAGAATTGACATAGGTAAAGACCATAAGCAGTTGAAGAGAGGACAGAGAACATCTGTGAAGCCCTGACAGATCATCACCTGGACTAACAGAATGAAACAAAGAAAAGAAAAATCTAAGCGGGATATGCTGATGAGGTAGGCATAGCAGGGAAGGAAAATAGATGCTTTTGCCTGGGATATTGTAAAGCCAACTTTCTGAACAGCACTTTCAGAGCTCCCATAAGAAACAGCTCTGTCTTGCAAAGGAATCCACCAGTTGACCCAGCTAATCTAATTTCTGACTCCCTGAAATCTCATCAGAACAACGCAGTGCATTTGGTTTTGACTTTTTCCCAAGACTGTCTGCTCACAGTGCCAATAAAATCCTATTAGGAACTGCAGTCTCCCCAAGCCGATTTTGAGACAAGCTGATCACACCTGCTTCCCCTGCCCCAGCTCTTGCAGGGTCTGTAGATGCTCCAAAGCCAGAAAAATTTGTTCCCACCAGACCACACATGGTCCACTGCACAGCAATGGGTGTGAGCACGCACTGTCCTCAGTTCAGCCATGCAGCATTCCAGATGCAAAATGGCACGTGCTATACTTACACAGTTTTTTTCTCCAGGCTTTGCAAGTTTCCTTTAATGTTGTTGTATGCAGCTGATCTGGCCTTTAGGTCTGTTTCTATTTGAGTCACTTGCTAAAACAAAGTAAAAAAAGCAAGTCAACTCAGTGCCTGAGGAGTTGTCCTCACCCCCCTCTCTGCACCTTAACGCAAGGGAAAGCACCTAATGGTGGCCAAGAGGGAGCTGGTGTCAGAGCTCCCCGGTGGCAAAGGCCTCTGCAGAAAGGAGGGTTCAGTTAGCTGATGCTGTGTGCCTTATGGCTGCACCTAAGGTGCAAGTTCACAGTTTCATTTGTAATCTGTATTGAACAACACATCACACCTTTCTGAATGGACTGACAGTGCAAATAATTCATCCAGCCTGTCAGGCCAACAACTTCACAAAAGAACTCTAAAATGGAGAATAATATGGCAGCATATAAAAGCAATAAAATATCACAATGAAGGGGATTAAAGTGCAGAAAGCATGTCAATGTACTCTAGTAAATCTGATAAAGTGCCATATACTTATAGACTAATAGGTTTAAATATATGTATCATTATCAATAGAGTAGAAATTAAAATAATATCAACTGCTTCAGTACCAAGTGCGTGCTTCTGAGCCTGCTCCTGCCCAAACCAAAGGCAAAGCTCTCACTGACTGCCATGAGAGGAGGGACCAAAAACTGCCAAAAGACATGCTTCCCCATGCTGACATCTTCTTAAAATTTGGAGTACAATTTACCTTTGCTAATGCTTCCGATATATTCTTCAGCGGCTGCTTTATGGGATACTTGGCCATGTCCCACTCGAACCGTGTCAGGTAGCTAATTAGGTCAACTGAAAATGCAAAGAGATGCATTAAAGCAGACAGCTTACCAGATGGCAGGTCTAAGTTTGGGTAGCAGTCCCCAGCTATAGCTTAGACATAACTTTAACATTAGAGACGGGAGTGAACCAGAAGCCCACCTCATAGAAATTTGATCTAGATCAAATCTGCTCAGATCATATGCCAAATCCAATCACCTTTCTAAATATCTCCAAACTTGGAAGTTGAACCTGAAATCTTTTCTGCATTACACCTAACAGTATAGAACAAGCATTACTGAAAAATCAGCTGTATCAGCAGGACACAGCAATGTGCAGCCACTCTTCTCTACAGCAGAAACGGCTTCACATAACCTCAATCTTGATTACTGCAATATGCCTGAATTTAATCCTGGTATTAAACACTGAAAAATACTGGCCCAGGACCAGCAGCAATACTCAGGGTTGTTGAGATTTTGATCAAAGATATTAAGAGCATAGCTGATGTTACTGCTCTGTGATTTAGTCCAGCACTCACTAGAAATCAAACCAATTCGGGTGTGATGGGGAATTCCTCATTGACTTTGCACACAGAGCTCCCCATCTCACACAAAGCCAGGCTGGATTTCCCTAAATGGATAAACCCAGTCACAGCACCCAGGACAGAAATCCACAGCAAGGCCTTGTGCATGCAGCTCCCCAAAAGACAGCACCCTTGGGCCACAGGGAGCCATGACTTCTTTCCACAATAGAGTGGAGGTGACAGGATCACGCTATTTCACTTTGTTTGAAGACCACTGCTCCTTAACATCGGAAAACATTAAGACTTGGTACATTATTGTACCAAATAAAAATTCTCCTCTAGCAGTTCACGGAATCAGACAGCTCTCTGCCTAAGCTGAGTCCTGAGAGCCCTCAGGTTGTCAGACACACCCTGACATAGTGTTCTTGGGCAACTTTACAGGTTGCCATACTACCAGGCTGAGGGTACTACCCTGTCCCGTGTGATACCGAATACCCTCGGCAGCAGAGCGCTATCCTTTCCATGGGCTTCTCTCACCCCACAACAGAGTCAGTTTACCCTATTAGATTTCCAAAGCATGGAAAGTCTTGTGTTAGGAGGAAATAGGGTTCTTAGCAAAGGATAAGCTGCCTCAGAGGCAGACAGCACTGTCATGACAGTGTTTTCTCCTCTTTCTAAAACCATAGCTGTGTGAACTTCAGTGACAGTGTTTTCTCCTCTTTCTAAAACCACAGCTGTGTGAACTTCTCATTCATCCAATGCACAGGAGTCACAAGGCAAAGATCCAACCCTTCCCACTAAGGTCTGATCGGGAACCAGCAAATTCTCCTGCACAGGGAGGGTGTCGGAAGGGGACAAAACTGCAGAAGGCAGGGAGAGCTCACACAGCTCCTGCATGCACAGTTCTCTGGCAATGCTTGCTCATGGTCTCTTGGGGGAAGGCAGGGAGATCAGAAACACTTGAGCAATAAAATTCATGGAGCATTTTTAGCATGAGGTACACGAAACAAGGACATCATCCTGCTGCCTCTCTTCCAAGCTTTCTTGCTTAGGCTTTGCTAAATTCAATGGGAATGAAACCTGCAAAGAACATGGTATCACCGGGCTGTGTGGAGGAACAGTGAATTCACAGGCTCTGACCTATTTATAGCTGAAGAGATAATGTAAGTTCCCTGAAGACCTACACATGCCCTTTCTAGGCTCGCATTCCTTGAATCTCAGCACAACTCAAATGTTAGGCAGTGAAGTACAGCATGAGTTCTCGGCCCATTTTACAAGCTCACTCCCGAGCCGTGCTCTGGCATTGGTGCAGTTTAGTCAAGCAGTCTGATCTTGGGGATGGCACAAACTACTGTGACCACACCAGCAGCACTGAGCTTACAATGCCAAGCAGTCCAAGCACCCTGATACTCCTGGAATGGCACCCCTCATTCATGGAACCTGTCAAGTCCCTTCTAAAAGACTTCACATAGCTGCCCATCCAGGAGAGATGCTTCCTACCTACCCCAGCACACTCACAGCTGCCCAGGAACACCACAGCCTGAACCTCTCGTAACTCTGATTTACTCATCCAGCTCTAAGAGGCAGTGTTGAATTCCTTCCCTTTGAAACAATTCTAAAATTGTTACGCTTTCCATTTTGCTTTGATTTGAGCTCATTATAAAGAATGGAGTTATTCCACCACTTACCAAATCTTAAAATTCATTTGGGTGTAACATTACTATAAATGGAAGAGAATTTGGTCCAACTCTTTGAAGAAAAGCTTTATGTACATTTCACATTTTTTTATTCTGTAATAAGCAAGAAAGCATTTCCTGCTGTTGTGATATACTAAAATTTCCTTTATTACACAAACACACACTTTTCTTTATATTAAAGACAGATATCTCCACGTGGCTGCTTCCAACCGTTGCCCACTGGAAAGTAGTGTGTGTGTTCACTTAACTAAAAGAGCTGTATTTTCTAGTACTTTGCATTTTTCTTCACCCAAATCTAACCAAACAATTGTTAGACATGCAGCCACCATCTTCATCAGTTTGTGGACCTAACTGCTGCCAGGAATATATAAAACTGAGATAAAATCAGAAAACTTGTAGAGTGTAACTTAAAACAAAATTTGAATTGGGACAGTCTAATAGTCTGAAACAGGACCATGCAGCAAGAACTTGCCTCTTATGATTTTGTTTCTTATTTCATGACCCCAAGGAAGTCTTCAACTTTAGGGTCCTTTTGCTAACCAGAAAGCAGAGGACGAAGAATTTGTACAGCAAAATTGCTGCTTCTGTTTATAAAGAATGACACTGGAATGTATTAGGGGAATCCTCATATACTAAAGCTGAATCAATTTTTTAAGATGCAAGTAATAATCTTGTAAAGGTTAATGTCTTAGTTTAACATTATTTGTTTGGATGACCAAATCCAGATGGAGGACAGAAATTAGTAACACAAGTAATTTCCACATCCTTATATTACAACACATGCAGAGCTGATAGGAAAGGAAAATGGTGTAAAAAGAGGAAATAAGTGAAACCTGTTGTTTCTCAAGTCATAGGGATATCGTGATCAAGCTACGAGGTTGTTACTTGAGAAATCCATCGTAACCTGATCACTGTATCTCTACAACCAGACCAAGACTTGTTTCTAGCACTAATACACACAAATGCATGCTTGTAACAACACCACAATCATCAATCCTCAACGTACTTTTAAGACATTTCATTTTATCCTTTAGCCCTGAAACATAATAATTGGGATTATTGTAGTTGTCAAGTGGTTGCTCTCATCAAAAATCAGTCTTATTTCATGCAAAAAAGACATTTCTAAAAGAACTTCCACTCCATTTTTCACTTATTCAGATCTGAAGAACAACACTGCAGACAGTCAAAGGCTGATGGAATGTGCACTGTTAGTTTATTTCTACGACAGTTAATAGTGTCACTCTACAAGGCCATAAGTAGCAAGTGTAACACATCCAACTTCGCTGTACTTTACCAGGATAGCTGAGAGAAACTTGCTCTGAAACACACTCAGGATCTAATGACACATGCAGAGATCTAGGAGCCATCAGTTCCTAAATGTTAATTTTCTCCTTGGCACAGGGCCCCTTCAGGGCCTTGAGTACCATACTAGATAATAAAGGGTGGAAATAAGTTCATGGAGGTTATACTAACACCATAGTGACTACTCAGAGATGCTGCAGGGGAGCATACAGAAAGGCAGTGGGCTCCAACAGCCCTCTGGCATGTCAAAAGTGCCCCTGCCATTGCTGCCCGCTCTTCTCTGCTACACAATTGCTGCCAGCCAGGGAAGGACATCACAGGAGGGCATTTCCTCCTCCTGCACGTCCTGCCAGCCCCCGGCACAAACTTGTGAGTGCAGCTCCAGCTCCTGTTTTGGAGCTGTTGCCTCACACATCCACCTGTGATGTCAGAAATCCACAGGTAACAACATGATCTATGCCAGGACTATGACGTGTGATTTGAAGGCAAATCACTAAACAGATCACTGGCAGATGTCATGCAGCCACACAGAATGGGATTCAGCTGCCTGTAAGAGATCAAGCCCACACGGGGCACAGAAAAGTCATTTTAGGAGTGAAGAAGGATGTCTCCTGCTTTCTTCTTCACTCCTCAGCTCTGGTGTTAGAAACAAGTTCAGTAATAGACACTGAACACTCTCCTGGAAACAAAGTTGGTGCTGGATAAAGCTTCTGCTAACTTTGAGAAAAATGGGAGCAGGGTATATGTGTTCTTAAAAAATGTCGCTGATGGATGTCCTTTCTACTGTGTGAGTGTTTCAATTCTACATGTTCATATTCTGAAGCAAACACAGGCAGCATCAATGCATTAAAATATCCACATTCACAACACCTACCTCCATTGGCCAGAAGATTTTCCTGGACTTTATCTTTTGAGTCCTCCATAACTTCTCCTATGTACTGGGCTATTTTCTTTATTATGCTTAGGTGTAACAAGAGAAGCTTTGTTAGTGAAGAAACAAAATTAATATAAAACAATTTCCACAATGATCTGATAAGCATGGAGATGTCCAAACAAAACATTTTTGAAGCAAGTTATTTGCAATTGAAATGATGATAAACAACCTATAGCATGTTGCAGAACTAAATGCCATATTTCTAAATACACTGATCTCTGCAAACACAAAGGTAATATATCATCTATCTCCCCAGTGCTCTAAACTTCCAGAAGATCAAGATTCAGTCTTCTGTACACTCATGATACTCATAGCAGAAACCAGAAGGCAAGAAACTCATGTTTGAAACTCTGAAGATGATGAAGGAACAAGAGGCTACACACATACACTGTCTGAAAATCTCTTCCACGGGATGCTAAATAAACCCTTAGGGCTTGCTGAGACAAGGTTCTTAACAAAGCACTCAGAGGAAAACAACAATGTTCTCTTGCTTGACAGGGAGAATTTCCTTCTTATTCCTCTTCTTTAGGGGACTCTTTCTCTCTTTAGCTTGGTGGACAAGACACTCTTTAAAGTGTGGAACAACTAGATTCAAATCCTCCTGCTTCCTGATTTAGAGCGGTGAATCGAACAGAGCCCCTCCTGGAGAACATTGTCTCTACACAGTTACTTATTTTTTTGCTTAATTTAAAAACAATTGATTCATCAAGTTCCTCCAGCAGTAGATCTCCCTGGCCTTGGTCAAAATACTTATCCCATACAGGCCAAGAGCCTTTCTGGTTGTTCTAGTACCCTCCTTTACTCAGAAATATTCACAGAATCTGGCCTTCAATTCCCTAACTGTTCCAGGCTGAATACACCTTGTAAAAAAAAAAACAACCATCAGCTAAAAAGTAGCTGCCTGATCATGAAATCGGCAGAGACATGAAGTGGACATAATCCTTGGCATCGTGACATGGAGTGGAGCATAATGACAGGCTGCTTCTCCCTTTCTCTCCTTACAGAGACTACTACAGCTGCAGATAAGCTGGAGACTGAAAAGGCACCTGCAGTGTTTGGACAATGTGTCTTGTGACATCCTGTGGCTTTCAAGAGTTCAGGAAAGGGACTTCAGGCCAGGTGCAGACACCATGACAGCATCAGAGAAAAGGATTTTCTTTGATGTGCTGCCAAGCAGATATACAGGACATTTAAAAGCAGTAATTCATAAAGGTAAAGATTCCCTCTATCTCCATTCCTGTGAAGAAACTCACTGTATTTGGAAAGGTTTTCCAGTCCGGTGATGGGGAGGAAAAATCTGAGATTGCTGATGCTTTCAAGAATGCAGTAGTCAGAATTCCAGCTCTTTGGGGTCTTTCAGCCTAGTGAAGTGAAGACCTTATTGCAGCCATTCAATATATAAAGGGGGGCTTATCAGAAAGATGGAGAGAGGCTTTTTACCAGCCCATATAGTGACAGAACAAAGGGCAACAGTTTTAAACTAAAGAGGGTAGATATACATTGGATATACAGAAAAAATTATTTGTGATGAGGGTGGTGAGACACTGAAACAGGTTGACTGGAAAAGCTGTGGAAGCCCCATCATTGGAAGTGTTCAGGGTCAGGTTGGACGGGGCTCTGAGCAACCTGGTCTAGTGAAAGATGCCCACAGGGGGTTGGATTAGATGATCTTTAAAGGTCCTTTCCAACCCAAAACATTCTTCTCATTACCCTGGACAGGCACAGTTCAAAGTGCCTGTAGGACAAATCTACACCATTGCCATCTAGCTCACAGCCCTCTTAGGGATGCAGTTTCCACCATCTGGCTGCAGCCACTTTGGTACCTGGTGGCAGCTGAGTGTTGCTGGAGAACACTGCATTTTGCCCCCAGTCAGGCTGCAGGCAGGGTGCAGGGATCCACACAGCGGTTCCTCATCAGCTGCAACCTTGCCAAACACTTCAGTTTGCAGGCATAGCTGGTTTTCAGCCCCTTTGTAATGTCCAGGGAGCCCAAAGGAACTTGGAACAAGACAGGACTCCAGCCCAGTTGGTAAGAACAGTACAGCAGGATAAGGGCATTATGGAGAAAGCAGCCAACAGGAAAATGTATAAACCAGTAGCTTTTCTAAGGGGCCTGAGCTGCTTTTGTTACTGTTGAGTGCAGCTGGGGGCTAACCTGATAGCTGGGAGTCAGTTAGCTCTGGTCTCTGTCCATAGGTATAGACAGTGGGACACCTGTGCACCCAACAGTTCTAGTTGCCCAGGTGAGGCTTGACTCCCTTCCAGCCCATATGCCCCAAGGTCCCTGCAGGCAGGACATGGTCAGAATGTCTGTATACACTGGGCCAGAGCATTGTTCTCCAGTCCTGGCTTATTCTCTGTGCCTTGCCTTGCATCCTGTGAAATGCAAGTGGGATTAATTCATCCAATGCATTTCCCATGCAAAGACAGAACATGCACTCTGCGTAACACTGATGTCTGAGGCAAGCAAGAGGAATCAGACCTCTGGAGGAGCCCCATAACCTATAGTGACATCCAACAGCAAGCAGCTTTCACATCCAACCCTTAAACCTCTGCCTTTAGACGAGATGAATCCCACCTGGAGCAAATATCATGCTCAAATGAGGTGTTATAAAAGGAGAGGGTTTCAGCTAAACTGCCTCAAAAAGTAGTAATAAAAATCTGTAAAGAGAATAACTCAATTTAGCCTATTATTATGGCTTGGAAGACTCATATTTTGCTTCTGAAATTGTTGCAATGTCATTACTTTCCAAAAAAAAAAAAAAAAGACTAACACTCATTAAATTATACTGTATATTAAAGGGTGCTACCAGCTACGCCTCCAAAACACCGGCGGGAGCAGAAGCCCTGCAATCTGAGGCCACTGCAGGATGCTCCACTGACTGAGGACTCAGCAGAACGCCCGGATAAGAGTGACCAAGGGGATCGTCAGCTTCAGAGAGCTCCATGCTACCACATGGTGACATGGAAAAACACTCCACCTCTCAGTGTAAATAAATAATAAAAGCATATAGAAACAATAGATCCTGCAAACTCTTGCCCCTTCTCTGCTGTCCTGGCAGGAGGCAGCGCTGACAGGTTTGTGCCGCCTGGCTTTCCTAGCAGTTGTGTTTATCCAGCAACAGTGCAGCAGGTGGCTGTTTCAGAGGAGGAGGAACAAAATGCTCAGGTCATTTGAACATGTTTGTAACCCTCTGGATGCCATTTACTTAAACAAAGTGCAAGTGCTTGGCATTTTAACCCTTGAATCACAATTCAGACGCAAACCCATGCACTTTTATTTAATGCAAAATGCTTTTATACATCTTTGTGGGACCTGATCTGTGTTGATTATTCTCTGCTACTACTCTATGCTAATGCATTTTTCTTATTTTTTAACATGGTTTTCTTATTTCTAAATCTCGTTCATCCTTATCTGGATAGGCAAACAAGAGAAATGGGAAGAGTCCTTAACTCAGCAGGTTACAGTGGAAGGGCCTCACTGACCCCTTTGCTCGGTGCCTATAGCATGTCACACAGCAAGAGTCATTACTGGCATTAAAGAGATGATTAGTGTATCAAAGTGGCACCCAGCTTGAACAAGGAGCTGTACCATGTTGTCAAGTTAAGATAAAGGTAATAGAAAGAGACAGTGAGCCTAGGGAGTTTCTACTGGCATTTAACTTCAAACTACCCTCTGTGATCTCACATGGATCCTACAGACAGCTTTTTAGAAGTGTTAATTCGTCACAAAGCTGGGAATTAGTAAAGCCTTTCTGAAAATTGGTTCACGATTTTTGGCAGCCCTCAAATACAGATCACACAGTTGCTTAGCTATCTGCTGCCTTGAGTAGAGACATCTTCCACTACAATAGACAGCAGGTATTGGCAGCATCTCTCCCGAAATTTGCCTTGTTTCCACTTAATTCCAGCGTGAAAAATCTCTGCAGCATGAACCAGAGGCCTGAACACTTTTTAAAAACAATTTGGAGCAGTTTTCTCTGCCAGAGTCACAATGGAGGTTTTCTTGATGAATTAAATATTAAATTGCTCCGTCTTGATAAAAATCCTGAAAAAGTAATCCTAAAAAGATCAAAATAGTGCTCAACCCAGAGTGATCAAGCGTAATCATTCCACTACTGCCCTGCTGTAGTACTAGTAAAGTAAAAATAAAAATAATAATAAAAAAAAATATCCTACGGAGAAAGGTATTCTAGCAGACTTACTTTTACCCAAACTGCCTAGCACAGGTATGAGCAGCTTATATCAGTGTTTCTGTATGCACTTGCAACCCCAGACAAAATCTATGCAAGTATCAAGCGTATTTAGACAAGCAAATCCTTATCAGTCCTGGCTGGGGAAAAAATGGCAAAAGGCTCCAGAGCTGACATGTGCCTCTGTGATCAAGACCACAACTATATATGAGGTATGCTTCCAAAGGAAAAATAAACCAAAAAACAACACTGAAACAAACAAACAAACAAAAAACCCCAGCAGCTTGTACTTTCATTGCCTCAACAACAAAGGCTACTTTGTACCATGAAGTACCTTACAACTTGGCATTTTCTCAGCTTGCTGTATTATATTATCCTTTGTACACCCAGGTCAGTTTGGCCCAAAAGGCAAACTGGGCAATGATCAGCAAGGAAATCATGTGAGTTTTTTCATAAGTAGGTTTGATACAATGTGAGTCAATATTCTGATTTTCAAGGAGTTTAAAAGTCTGAGGGGGAGAACTCTGGATTTCATTAAGGAGAACTTATTCCTTAGAACTGCTATATCTGGTTGAAAAGGGGCAGAAGGCTCAAGAGAAATATTCTGGGAAAATAAGATCAAGGAAGGCTTCATATTCTCCAAATGCCGTATTATTAAGTTTCTGGATGAGGCGGGGTGACATTCTTAAAAAACAAAACAAAACACGTTTTTTTAGCAGTTTCCCTTTGATAAACAGCTTCCCTAACACTGCAACTCAAATAGATTGCTATGCAAACAAAACTAGCACTGTCTTAATTCATCCAAGTTTAAAGGAATGTTGCTTTCTTTGAGATGACTCCATGACAGTCAACACAAGGGTTAAACAAAGCCTATCCACTTTAGGCCAGTTATAGTCCAGGCTGAACTGAGTCAGACCGAGGTGAACACAAGGACATACCGTCCCATAAAAACAATGTCTGTGTCTCATTTGTAGGGAGTAAATAAGATCTATTTTACCTTTCAGCAAAGCTATCAAGTTTTCCCAACTCATCTGACAGACCAACAAGAGCATCCAGTGTCCCCACCTGCGCAAAAGATGAAAAGTAGGTGAAAGATGCACAAGTCTAAGGCTTCCGCTGGCAGAACTTTATTTACTTAGTGGAAAATAGTAGCAATTCCTTTACCCAGTACCTAGAGCACAAAAAGCCTTTTCCAATAAAGGAAAAAATGTATGTGTAGACTCAAGATTATACATCACCGTCTTCCTGTTTTCATTCCTGTATCATCAAGTAGCATAGACTGATCTTTTACATGACAAAATAGTGGCTAGAAATGCACACAATATACATAGAAACCAATCTGATGTACTGAGAGAACCAAGGGAAGCAGCACTTAATTCAAAAGGGGGTCTCTGTTTGTGGTTTTTGCTATTACCAAAGACTAAGCCCCTCACAAAGTAATTTCCTCCAAGACCAACATCTGTTTTTTGTATAACTCTTTGTCACAGTCATAATCTTATGCTTATGGTATTGCAATACATTGCTGAACCTTTTCTTGTAATGTTGCCAGCTCAACGTTATGAAGGGTCAAGCTGAAGAAGAATCAAATTTTACATAGAACAATTAGCAGAATATTAATGGACTGGTTGCACCTTCAGGTACTGCAAATGCTTTATTTCCTTTGACATTAATGGACTCACACCAACACCGGCTGGGTAAGGCCCATAGATGGTAAAATCCAGCCATCTCAGGTGCACATGCAAAAAACAATACTCCCAGTCTGAAACACTGACATGAAAATTCAGTAGGTTACTACCTGAGAACAGGCCACACTCCCCTTTCACTTGCATCCTTCTGTAATTGCTATAGCTCAAGTTGTAACTGTTAACAGTCTTATTAGATTAAAGCCACATCCCAGATGCACTAAGTGAAGCTTTGTTAAGTGATGGGTGATGGCAACTCCCCAAAGAACCAAGTTCTACATCTGTGGTAGCTCCATTGACTTTAATGCAGCATATTTGGATTTTTGATAGCCACAAGTGAAATAAAGATAAGGTAAAGATCTTATAAAAAAAGGATTAAATAATGCAAAGATACATATTTAAAAAATCATGGATTAATACTCTTCCTATTTATATGGTGATATGAAGCTGGATGATGTAGCTGAATAAACACATACATCCATTTCCCAAGGAATAACGTGCATTATAGTGCTCTTTTCTCTGTCATTAATCTTATTGGCATGGTTTGAGATACTTAGCTACTCCCTTTGCATTAGCGATCTAAGATGTACAATGCTGTATCACCTTCATGAGTAGGAGAAACAGCACATTGAATGCAACAAATTAGTTATTTAACTGGTCATCTTCACTCCTTATATGTATACCCTACCAATGCAAAGCTCAGCTTCAAGCACAATGACTTATTTTCTCTCTGATCAATTTTCAGTTGACTGAGCACAATTCATTCCCTGACTGCAATCTTCTGCTCTCTGCATCTTATCCCAAAAGATAAATCCCACATTTATCCCAAAAGTTTTTAGTCCTGGCTAATGCTGCTGTATCACCCACACCCAAACCCTTTCCTTGTTACCTTTAAGTCTGGAATATGGAATTTACTGTTGCTGGACAGGTTGGATTTAGATGTCACTGTGTTCATTCTCTCCCATGCCTGCAGATTTGTTTTATCTCCTGGGGCGGAAATCAGCCAGAATTCCGACATGATCTAATATTTCCCCTTTGCTCCTGGTCACTGTAGAAACACCAAGCAGGTAAGTGGTTAAAAAGGGTGCCACACAAAACAGGCTCTTCCCTAAGAACAAAAAAAGTTAGAACAGATTAATGATTTTTTTTTCAGAAACACAAGGACAGTGAGTCAGTCCTCTGTTTCAGGCTGAAATGGAACATGACCTTCTCCAAAAAAAGAGGCTGGCTGTTCCTCCTTTCTCAGGGTTGTTCCATCCAGTTTCTGAATGAAGCAATGACGCTTCCTCCTCCCCTTTTCCTGCCCAGTCTGTTCCATTGCCCTTGCACCGCAAGTCCAGCCTCCTGCGTGGAGTCTGGGGACTTCATTAACTATCCAAATGTAATTAAGGATTTCTGTTTGATAAATAGTGTCTCTCAGATTTTTGGACACTTGTAGGCAAAAGTGAAAGCAAGATGCAAGAAGACCTCTAATGAACAGACAGGCTGCAAAAGATCACAGAATCACAGGATGGTTTGGGTTGAAAGGGACCTTAAAGATCATCCAGTAAAAAAATCAGCAGGACCCCCTTCCACTAGACCAGGTTGCTCAAAGCCTCATCCAACCTGGCCTTGAAGATGCCACTGGCAAGATGGAATATTGCTTTCCCCTGTGTTTTCCTTCCCAGGCTGGACAGGCAGGGGCTGGAGGAAGGTAAGTCGCGGTGTACAGAGACAGTCCCAGCAGAACAACACACACAGAACAGCCGCGAGGATCCACGGGGGACAACAACCACACTGGGGTTAACTCAACAGACCAGGGGAAGAAGCACCGAACCCAACAGACCAGACAGCGAGAAGCAGAAACCACGCAGCGGAGATGACCGACCTCTCCTCACAGGCTCTCCCGGGTCCCCCGCCG
>NW_010317646.1:0-23112 GCF_000700745.2 Antrostomus carolinensis
ACAACACTGGACCCAGTATTAACCCCTGGGGTCACCACTGGATACAGGCCCCCAACTTGATTCCACACCACCAATGACAACCCTCTGAGCTCTGCCATTCAGCAAGATCTGGTTAATTGCCAGTCTAGTAAATACTACTGAAATATTTGGAATATGGTAAGTAGAACCAGGTGGCAAACATCATACAACAACTGATTGTTCTTGATTACATCCTGGGGTTTTTTGTTTGTTTGTTTGTTTGTTTCCCAAATCAGACAAATAAGAGTATGTATTTTCACGTGTTGCTTATGTTATTTATCACTTGGACAAGTATTCCATGGTTGTTTGCAGTTTTTTTCTGTGTAGGCTGTCTCTGAATTTACAAGTTAATCTATACAAGTAGATCCTAAACTTATTTACCTTTACAGTCACAAGGTAATCCAACCATATGTAATACTTAATGTTACTCTTTTTTACTGTGCTTCAAATGTACTTTCTGGATAGATGTATGTAACTTTATTTGCAGGCATATGAAAACAATATAAAATATTAATAAATTATGAAAGTACTTTTCACTTTCAAGCTCAGTGATACATGTTAAAAACTGGAGTAAAAGATCATTGTAGAATCTTAATTTGTGCTCTTGTTCATAATCAGCATAATACTGCTTTTAATTAGATGTTCATGTACTGTTTTGTCCATAAGACTCTTGCATCATTCAGCACACTTGATTAATAGTATTTCATTTTCTCATCATTATTCACTGTGTAGCCTCAGACAACTATTCAAATGCTTCTAGGGAGACAGAATTATTAATTTCTTCTTTTTTTTTTTCTTTTTTTTTTTTTTTTTTTTTTTGATGGCAGTGTTCATTATAACATCTAATGCTTCACAAATAGTAATTAATTTACTTTCATAGAACTCCTATGAAGTGAGTGGGTATTATTCCTATTTAATAGATGAGGAGCACAGACATATCGATGACAAGCTTATGAACATTTTGAGATTTCTAGGATCTGTTTTCTTAAAAGGATGTCAAGTGTTGTAGATTTGATCTTAATAATTTCAGATGTGATGAGAGAGGCATGTTGCTGCAAAAACAGGTTCTGAGGCTAGGATCAATTGATGAAATACAGATGTCTATATTGCAGAAGAGAATAGTTGAATTAGTTGCCCTTGACTCCTTTTACAGTCAGTGCAGAGACTTTTAAGGTTTAGGACATCTCATCTTAAAAAAGGTGAGATAAGTCAAATGCTACAAGTGCCTATTTTTCTCTACTGAGGAGAGAACTCCTTTGTAGATCAGCTCAGATGAAGATGTCTAAGTGTGAGATGAACATGATTAAATGAAATGAAACCCACTACAATGTCTGTGACGAGGTGGTGAGAAACACACACTGAAAAAGTTGATCTCAGTGACTTGCAAAGCTCTGCTTGTAATGACTGTAGCAACGATGTTACAGCTACTATACAGCTTCCCAGGAAGGGCATGAGAAAGGCACTTCAAGAGATTTAGGAATAATACTTTTTTTTTTTCTTTTCCTCTTTAAACTTCAAGTTTTTTTAAATATTCACATTCCAACCTCTTAAAAAACCAACCAATCAACCAACCAAAAAAAAAAACCAACAAAAAACCCCACCAAAAAACCAAAAGAAACCCACCAAAAAACCAAACAGGATTTCTACAAGCAACAGTTTCTATTTAAATACCCTATTTGGTAATAAAGTACTCCATCTGAGCATAAACAATTAATTTTGTTATCTCTTGTAGCCTGTCCTAGTTCAAGCACCAATATAGACAGCCTCACCTAATCATCATACCCTAGGTCCTCTAATTACTAATTACTATTAATTACTAATTCTAGTAATTAGTAACAAATTAATTAATTAACAATTATTTACTAATAAATATTATGCTTGTATTATGATTTTGTATTATTACTCTGGTCATTCACTTTCTTCTGTCTAATGAACAGAGAGAAAGAACATTGACAGACCATATACTCAATCTTCTGTGTTCTCAGATTCTGCACTTTATACAAAAGCAATAGTTAGGAAAGTGATTCAGAAGGTTACATTGTAGCAAAATTTCTATGGATGGACTGAATGAAGTAGTTCCCTAAAAGGATTTCATGTTTTGTTTTGTTTTGTTTTTTTTTCTCCTAAACTTGAAAAATGAAGACTGTGATTGTTCTAACAGATGTTTTCTCACAACTTAAACAAATAAGGTCACTTTTCATGGTAAGAAACACCTCCTTGAGTTCATGGTTCCTAAGATATAAGATATCTCTGTATAAGAGCTGCAAAAAATTATTCAAAATAATCTACAAACAATTCTTTAAATACAACAGAAATTTTAATTCAACAAAATTTGTAATTTCATAGGATCACAGATTTTTATTGTGTCTGCTTCTAGGAATTGAATTTGATTAAGCATGTTTCAGTGTTTAGCTCTATCAGTCTCTTATTGTATCTGATATGTGAAAACCAGAGTGGAGTCTAAATGTTACAGAATCTAGTTACAAAATCTAATCATTGTTTGAAATTCACTGTTACATTCGCCACATGGTTTATTTTGTGCCTGTCTACCATGACTTGTCAATTGACAGAGTTAATGGAAAAATCAAGAATTACCTTTCTTATATTGAACAGTAGCTTTTAGGGTGGCCCTGAATGATGGATATGATTTATTCCAGGCCAATGCATCCCATTCTTTCTTTTTTTACTTTACCTCTCATATGCTAAAAATTGGAACACAACTGCTGAAGGCTTAGTGACAGAGATTCCATGATGTACAAACATGCAAAGTGTATCATCACTCACTACTGCAAAGAAATGAGACAGTATGGAATCTCACCATGAAACAAATAGTTTTAGCTGTGAATAAGGACAGAGCAAATTGAAATGTTTTTCTTTGTTCTGGATTTTATGTCCTGAAATCTTTCCCAGGACACATTGATCTTTGATATTGGGTTCCAGTTATTAATTCCAGCATAAATATTGGAAAATGAAAATTTGACAAAACATAGAACCTTCAGAATCTACTAATCTGAAAAAAGGCTAGAAATATTGAATAAAAATATTCACTTAAACGGATAAAAAAAGAGATGGTTTTGCACATTGAATTTTTTAGAAATATTTTCCAATCTGATGGTGAATGTAATTAAGACTGTCCCCTAGATATTCAGAAATATTTTGTCTTAATTAATTCCCTTATGCTTCAGCATTTCATTGACCCATTGTGCCCCCAGTTAAATAAGAGACCAACAAACTGTACACTTCAAGAACACAGAGAAGCAACTAGCCTTGCTGTATTAGAGACTAATAAAAAGGTGCTGGTAAAAAGTTGGTGGAAGATTATCAGAAATTCAAAGAATGTCTCCAACTTGAAACAGGGTGATTTTCTTTCTAGACCTGGAGAATGCCATGAGCACTTCTCCACAGACTTTAGAGAATGTCAAGGTGGTTTTGCTTTGATGATTTAGATTTTTTAATTAATATATTAATAATAAAATTAATTTAGGAGATTAAGTGGCTTTAGTATCCACTTATACTTGAACTGAAAGAAAGTGTGACTAGCTGACAATAACATACTTATATTTAGAACTCCCAAATTCACTAAAGCACAATTTGATGTTAATCAGATGCCATAATATCAGTTCTCCCAAGCTAAAATCATTAATTTTTTATTCTTTGTTGAGGCCATCAATCTCTTAACATCTACCATGTTTTTCATACGATCACAACATCCGAAGACAAACTTTATCTTAATTTTTATATTATGAAAGGAAAACTACCTATTTCTTAAATGAGATTTTTAGTTCTACTACCATAGCTGATAAATTAATTTATTATTCATGGACAAGAATGAACAACTATCAAATCAATAAAGCCTAACAGTTAGGTGAATGTTTTGGTGGGTATTGGAAATAGTGTTCTGATGTGTCTAATCAGTTACCGAGGGACAAAGCAGTGTGGGACTACAGTAAAGGATTAATTGTAAGTGGCATCTATTGTAACAGAATTTAGAGGACATCATTTTTTGGACTATAGTGCTGTACAGTTCTGAATGATCAGGAAAACAGTAGTGAGCATGAGGACAGTGGAAATTACGAAGAATCATTTGAAGTGTTTTCACATGAATATGACATATTACATTGCAAAGTCTTACAAATCTTATTGAGTCTTACAATCTACTCCAAAGCACTGAGAAATTAAATAAATATTAACTCAGATGTATTGGTAATAGAAATCAAAAGTTCCAATCACAGTTGTATATATATAACATATATATAGATGATGCCTTAATAAACATTTGGACCATACTTTTTTCAGAAAACTATGTAGAAAGTTCAGACCTTGTCCAAAGATAATTTGTAGTACATACAATAACATCTGGTGATCACCAGAGATTATGTTTAAGATAACAACAGCAACAACAAAAATTCTCAGTGCAGTAAGGATATTTTGACATTTGGTAAAAATTTACATTAGAGCTGTTTGGATAAATCCCTTATTGCGTTTGTGTGGTAAAGTTTTGGTAGCGCGGGGTGCTAAAGGGATGGTTTCTGTGATAAGCTGACAGAAGCTTCCCCTAAATCTGACAGAGACAATGCCAGCCAGCTCCAAGATGGACGTGCTGCTGACCATCAGTGACAGTGGCAGCTCCTCTGTGATAATTGTAGTTAAAAGGGGCAAAAGAAATGGCTCAACAACCTGCAGCTGGAGAGAGGATTGAGAATATGTGAGAGAAACAACTCTGCAGACACCAAGGTCAGTGAAAAAGGAGGGGAAGGGAGTACTCCAGGTGCAGGAGCAGAGATTCCCTTCCAGCTTTTGGTGAAGACCATGATGAGACCATGACCCCCTGCAGCTCATGGACTGTAACAGTGGAGCAGATATCCACCTGCAACCCAGAGGAGGCAGATGTCCAAACGAGACTGTGACCCTGTGGGAAGCCTATGCTGGAGCAGGTTCCTGGCAGGACCTGTGGCCCCGTGGAGAGAGGAGCCCATGCTAGAGCAGTTTTGCTAGCAGGACTTGTGACCCCATAGGGGACTTCTGCTGGAGCAGTCTATTCCTGAAGGACTGCACCCCATGGAAAGGACCCACGCTAAAGCAGTTAATGAAGAACTGCAGCCCATGGGAAGGATTCATATTGGGGAAGTTTGTGGAAGACTGCCTCCTGTGGGAGGGATCCAATGCTGGAGCAGGGGAAGAGTGTGAGGATTCCTCCCCCTGAGGAGGTGGGAGAAACAGAGACAACTTAGGATGAACTGAGTGCAAGCCCCATTCCTAATCCCCCTGGACCACTTGGGACAAGGAGGTAGAGAGTTTGGGAGCAAAGTTGAGCATGGGAAGATGGGAGGGGTCGAGGGAAGGTGTTTATAAGATTTGGCTTTTTTTCTCACTACCTTACTCTGACTTTGTATTGTCAGCAAACTTGCTGACAGTGAACTCTGTTCCCTCATCCAGGTCATTGGTGAACATGTTGAATAGTACCGGTCCCAGTACTGACCCCTGAGGGACTCCACTAGACACAGGTCTCTAGCTAGACTCTGTCCCATTGGTCACAACTCTCTGACTTCTTCCTTTCAACTAGTTCACAATCCACCTCACTACCCATTCATCCGGTCCACACTTCCTTAGTTTAGTTCTGAGGATGTTGTGGAAGATGCTGTCAAATGTTTTGCTGAAATCAAGGTAGATCACATCCACTGCTTTACCATCATCCACCCACCTGGTTATGTCCTCATAAAAGGTTATCAGGTTGGTTAAACATGGATTTCTCTTGGTAAAACCATGTTGACTGCTCCTAATGACCTTCTTATCCTTGATATGCCCAAAGATTGCACTGAGGATAAGTTGTTCCATCACTTTTCCAGGGATGGAGGTGAGGCTCACCAGTCTATAGTTTCCTGGGTCCTCCTTCTTGCCCTTTTTGAAGACTGTAGTGACACTGGCTATCCTCCAGTCCTCAGGCACCTCTCCTGTTCCCCACAACTTACCAAAGATGAATAAAGATGTATAAAGCCTCACTCTAAAGCCTGAAACTTATCCAGGTATCTGATCCTGGTTAATGGAAGGAAAAGTATGTTGGACTACATGAGTCCCTCATGGGACATGTCTCTTTTTCTGCACAACCAAAGGGGAGAGACATTGCCATACAGTATGAATAGCCACTGTAATGAATATAGTGATTAAGGAATATGTTTTCTGTAAACCCATAAAGGAAAAATATAAGCTGAATGTGAATCAACAGGATTTCCTTAGACTCAGGGGTACCTTAGGCTCAGTCTTACAAGGTCTCAGTGATCTATATAACGTAACAGTGTGGAGGTATGTAAGAGTCTAAACTTTCCCCTCTTTACTTTATTACTTACTTCTAGATACACAGAGACATGTTATTCCTTCTGGCATTAATAACCTGACCTTTCTTTTGAAGGTAAGTCCAAAATCCTGATTAGTCCTTTCCTCAAAACACAGTTACCTTTTATAAGTGAAAGCTTACTTACCACATCCTTGTGGCTACACTGAACTAGAATATAAACTGTGAATTGGGAAAACTCCCTTCCCATTTCTTCTTTATCTAGTATTTAAATAGGTTTGTTTGTTTGTTTTCTTTTGTCTTTTTTTTTTCTCCCCCCCCCCAAATCAACATCTTGGATTTGGAAAAGTTAAGTTCCACTGAAGTCCAGTCCATTATTTCAGTTCCTTTTTAGATTTGGCTTCTTGCTCCCAGAGAATGAGAAATTTACCATCTGAATAGATGTGCTGATTCTGAAAAATTCAAAAGAAAGTTCAAAAGAAAGAAATTATAGACATAACATGCTACAAGTAAGTTTAGATCTGATTTTTTTTTCCCCCATAGAACTGTTAATTTTTTTAACTTTCTGCTTCTCATACTTCTGTCTGATATTTTCTATGCAAAAATGTTTCTACAGATACAATGTAGAATATATACAGTGTGAAATGAATGCAAGTCTGAGACATGCACCCTGCACAGATGCTCTTCATTTGCAAAATTAATTGGCCAAATTTGAAATACATTGTATTCATGCTGAGAGGCATTGGTGGGAACTCGGCTCAAAAGATCTGGAAAATACTAGACCTACTGTATTGATGCTTGAATGTTAATATATACATACGTTTAGGATTGTTGATTCATAAATATTAAGCCACTGATTATAATTTCCTGCTATTCATTGAGTATATATAGCACTTATAAAGAAAAAGACACAGTTAATAAATAGTTCCAGTGAAAAGGGAGTGAAGGGAAAATCTGTTTAGTAGTATAAGGGGTTTCTTGGAAGGTAAGTTAGTGTGTATTCCTTCTTGAAAATAATTAGAAAGGAATATTTATTGTTTATGTATTTATTATTAGTCTAGTTATTTGGTGCTATAATGAATACTTAACCTACTTGATTACTGGCTGGTAATATTCATCTTATTGGATCATAATATTTTGATATATTTCTTTCTTTCGTCCTACACATTATTGTACTCACAATTTCAAACTCCTTTTTTAATGATCCAAACTTTCTATGTTGGCTCTGTCAAATGAATTTCTATTGCATTCTTGATCTTGCTTTTGTCTACATTTTCAACCATGTTTTGATTTTATAAATCTCATAATGCCTCCCACAAAACTGAAGATTCCGGCCATTATGTAGTACATTCCTTTCACACTGATAGATCTTGATACTCTACAATGAATTAGTAGGTAGAAAACATTTTTGGATTGAGGCCTAAATTTTTGCTATAAGTCTCTCTTCATCTCTTACAAATACTGTTTTAATTAATTCCTTTAGGTTTCTTTTTTTTCTCAACTTTTATTTATTATGTCATTATGTTCTTAGATGGATGTATTACATCATGTAATACAAAATAAGTATAATTGAGTTACCTTAGGGATACTAGTAATAATGCTATAGTTGAAGTTGAATTGGCTGTTATACTAAAAATGTTTGAAGATTAATTAATGTCTTGGCCATTTCTAATCTCATTTGGAAGAAACTTGAAATGGAAGCTCAAAATATAGCTGTAAATCTGCATGAAGGGAAAATACTGTAAATTTATCACATTTTCTAAGTCCTGTCTAGGGAAAAAATTTATCATCTGCGCAGACAGAGATACTCCCAGCCATGTTCTTGTTCAGCTTTTTTTTATTTTGTGAATTATTTGGAGCTATGGAATGTTCACACTACTGTTTTTTTCTTGGATCATGTCTTAGGACAAATTAGACCTCACAGACATGACTTTCTATAAAATTAGAGAGATTTTTAAAAAGTAAAATATGAGATGTCAACAGTTTCATTCTATGAAATAAAAAAGGAAAAATAAGAATTGCTACATTGCTACTTGGGAATAGTGAGGTTAGGTCTATGAAAAATATCTTAAAAACTATGTATAACATCTACAACCTCCCCTTTCTGCTGTCAACAAAAACCTGAATTCTCACAAATAAACTGCCTCTCTTCATTGTCTGTAAAAGGAGCTTAAAATAAGTTCCCTATATCTATCTATTTATCTATCTATCTATCTATCTATCTATCTATCTATCTATCTACCTATCTATCTATCTCTATAAATCTATATCTCCAGACCACAAAGTCACACCTAAGCACCTAAACCTTTCCATAGTGTTTTATAAACATTGAAATATACAAGCGTAACAATACGTACCATAAAGAAAGGTACTAACACTGAATGGTGCATGAAATGTTATCAAAATATAACACTAGTTTTATTAGAACATAAAACAGATACCCGAAGAAGGTAAAACTCAAACTTGCTGGACAAAAGAGATTAAATACAGATTTAAAAAATAAAGATTTCCAGCCTTCAGTCTCTCCTTCCATCTTGCTCTCAGATTTGCAACTTCCAGGACTTCAAATTTTCCTACTGTGAACAGTTCTGTTTAATGTCTTTATCAATGATCTGGGTGAGGGGATAGAATGCATTCTTGGTAGGTTTGCAGAGAACATCAAGCAGGGCAGGAGTGTTGATTTGCTTGAGAGTAGAAAGGCTCTACAGAGGGATCTGGACAGGCTGGAAGAGGGATCTGGACAGGCTGGATTGTTGGGCCAAGGCCAATTATATGAGGTTCAATAAGGCCAAGTGCTGGTTCCTGTACTTGGGTCACAACAACCCCGTGCAGTGTTACAGGCTTGGGGAAGAGTGGCTGGAAATGTGCCTGGCAGAAAAGGACATGGGGATGTTGGTTGACAGCTGACTGAATATGAATAAGCAGTGTGCCCAGGTGACCAAAAAGGCTGATAGCATCCTGGTTTGTATCAGAAATAGTGTGGCCAGCAGGAGTAGGGAAGTGATAGTCCCTCTGTACTTGGCACTGGTGAGGCAGCAGAACAGTACTGTGTTCCATTTTGTGCCACTCACTACAAGAAGGACACTGAGGTGCTGGAGCATGTCCAAAGAAGGGCAATGAAGCTGGTGAAGGGTCTAGAGCACAAGGCTTATGAGGATCATATGAAGGAACTAGGGTTGTTTAATCTGCAGAAACAGGCTGTTCAGGGGAGACCTTATTGTTCTCTACAACTGCTTGAAAGGAGGTTGTAACAAGGTGGGTCTTGGTCTCTTCTCCCAAGTAACAAATGAAAGGAAGAGAGGAATTGGCCTCAAGTTGCACCAGGGAAGGTTTAGAATGGATAACAGGAAAAATTCCTTCACTGAAAATGTTGTCAAGCATTGCAACAGGCTGCCCAAGGAAACAGTGGAGTCACCATCTCTGAAGGTATTTAAAAGACATGTAGATGACATGTCTAGGGACATGGTTCAGTGGTGGACTTGGCAGTGTTAGGTTTATGACTGGACTTGATGATCTTAAAGATTTTTTCCAACTAAAATGATTCTATGACTCTATAACTCCCTCTCAGTCTGTAGGAGTACTCTCTGACCCTTCTTAATCTTAGATTTGGCTTTGTTCTCTGCATCAGCCTCTGCTTTCCTCACCACATTCAGCAGATGTCATTATTTGCTCTCTCTGCTTTTGTATACTTGCCTAACCTAAACTGCTGAAGTTTCTCCCTACTCTGCATGCATCCATTAACTTGAGGAAGTAAAATTTTTCCCTCTTTCCTGATGATCTTGACTGTTGGAACACACAGCAACCATGCCAAGGAAATAATTTTTCCTCTCTGTTTCCCATCCACTCCTATAAAATATGTAGTACATATACAATAAAGTATGAACTGAGTGTCTAAAAAAGTAAGGTTATTTGTGACAAACTGTGAGCTGATCTTGAACCATACACATTACATAGCTGGTCACTCTTTACACAGAAATAAAGGAGGACCTTTTTATATATACTTTTTTTTTTAAAAAAAAAAGGATGTGAACATAAGTACTCTAATAAGACCACCTGACATAAAAAAAAAAAAAGTTAATTTATATTTATACTGTTTTCCTTAATATCTTATATGGCTTTTTGTTTGTTTATTTTAATGTGAACAGGGTATATACTAAGATCTCAAAAACATATACCTCCTTTAATTCCGTTAGCAGTGTATCCACTCCACTAAGTGTTAATCCATAACCCAAAAGAAATTAATTTCATTCAAAAAGTCATTAAAAATTCTAGCTATCAATTAAACATTATCTTGAGGGTTTAGGGTACATTCAGGTAATATATAGGCTTTCTGTTTGAAGGGATAATTTAGTCCCACATAAGAAAATGAAAGAAATGTTCATTATAGCAAGTATTTCTGAATTGCTATGTGTATATTTCAAGTGTATAAACCAGAGAATAATATTTACTAAGTAGCAGCTTCTAAAATTTGGAAGACTATGGGAAAATTTGGAAGACCAAAAAGAAGCAGCTTATTAAGGCACTGGAAGTATTACTGACGAATAACAAAATTCTTGCCAATTACTGTATTTCATTCTCTCTGAGACAGGTTTTGTTTTATTTTGGAAATACATAGTTCTTGTTTGGCTAGAAGGAAAGTGAATGGGAAATTCATTTCCTAATTTGAAATGGAGAACTGCGTGTCCATCCTCATGTATATTAAAATACTTCATAATTAATGTATTTGTTAAATATGGAATGGAAATACACACAAAAAAAAAAAAAGGAAAAGAAAAAAGAAAAAACAAAGATTGGAAGTGGGTTAAATTATTAAAAGTGAAAACAAGATAAAATATTTTTTGTGAACTAAAGATTCTGAAGTACTTGAATTATCTTTTTTTTTTAAATAATCAATAAATAATTTTAAATTATTTTAAAAGCTTTAATTTTATAAAAATGGGATTTTTAAGGGGAAAACTGAAATGTTAACTTGCAATCTCACTTAAATTACAACTAATTTGTTTTTATGTACAAATTATATTCTTTAATCTATAATTTTGAATTGCATGAGGAATATCTAAATATTTTTGTTAAAATAGTTGTGCATTTTAAGATTACTGCAGAGCTTGCAACTTTTACCTTGTTTGTTTCTTTAAGTTAAAAAGTTCTTGCAAATAATTTTCATTTTATTGATTTTTTTTTAACTTTCACAGAGTTAAAAGTTCTGCCAATGTATTTCAATATCATCCTCACTAAAATGGAGAAATGGAGTCTCCATGTGAAAAACATAATCTTTAACATGTTTTAAAGTATAGAATTTCAAATTATTCTGTCCAAAAATCTCTGTCTTTGCTAATTATTCAAAATGTCATTTAATATTAAAAAAAAATCAAACCAAAAACCTGTGGTTACTATATCTTTGCTATGTAGCTAGGTATGTATTTACAAATATAACAAGATCATTTACTATTGATACTGCTTGTAACTGATCCCAGTATAGAATATTTAATCTAATAGGAGAGTTAGTTATATACCTGGAAATCGTAAAGTATGTTTTATAAAAAACAGAAAATGAATTTTTTAAGAAAATAAACCTTGAAAAGAATTCAGGTAGTGTCTCTGGAACTGTAAAAGACAGTCTTTAGCCTGAAAAGCTTTTACATAAAAATACAGTGTTTGGAATATTTTTAAACAAAATTTTATATCTTAGCAATAAATGCAATGAATTTAAACAATATTGTTAAAAAATGAAAGATAACTAAACACTATATTGTAAAGATGTCGTTAGACTTGCTTTCTACAAGGACAAAGTCAGTTATCATTCTCTTACATGCCTATTAAGAAATTACATATTTATGGGTTGAAAATACATCCTAAAATAAGTTTGAAACAGGTATATCTTCTTCTTTCAGTGAAAATATGAAAGGAAAGCAAATAAACCAAGTAAGCAACTCTGCCAGTACTCTGTTCCTGTATCTCAAGTGAAATCTCAAGTCGCCTCTGAGCCTTTTCATCTCCTTTATATCAAAGAAAACAGATGAAATAAGCAAGAGGCAAAGAAAACACCAATAAAACTTAAGAAATTAATATGGCCACAGCTCTTTTGTAATATTAGGATATCATCAAGACTTCAGTATGAGTCGGTGAGATGTTTGTGAAAGAACTTCTGAAAACACTTGATATTGTTCTTTCTTGTAATATCTTCAAGAGGAAACAGATTCAGGTCAAATTTGATTTAATAATGGAAGAAAAAATACTGTGAATTCTTTATGACAGACATGCCTTATGGAAGCTTTTGTTAGGAATAACACCTGTAATATATTTGGCTCATTAAAAATACCTTTAATTTTTAACATTTATCTGTAATATAATACATAGAATTAAGTTGCCTGCAAATTTATTTCCTTGGTCATCTACATCTTGTTTGAATTGTTTAAGACACACTTAAGCTTATCTGTAGGCGTAAGTATTTTTAAGTAGACAAAAAAATCTCCTACTGTTGAGGATCATTCTTGATTTGTAATTCTGAGAAGACCTTTATAAAGAAGCATTCAAAAAAGTGTGAAATTGAAGGATCATGTGGTGTGATTGCTCTTCTTTACTTTTAGCGTATTGCTCCAGAGACATTGTAAAATCTTCAGGATTAATAACTGCATTAATAGTTGCATTCATGACTCAACATGCAGAGACAATAATTTCAATTTGGCTGCCATCATTTACTTATATTTGAGTAAAATAAAAATGCAACATAAAACTGCTTTTAAACTAGAGAATGCAAAAAAAGAGCAGATGGACAGAGAACCTTTTTTTTCTTTCTTTGTTTTTTTAAGAAGAAACATTCAGTGAAGGCTTTTTTTTTTTTAACAGAAATATGTGTTCTTGCTAGAACAGATCATTTTAGAGCAGATATGGGGGCTGTTGTCATAGGTAGGAATTAGTTGGTAAATAGCTATGTCTATACCTTATTTCTACTTGATTAAAAGCACTTAACATGAGGATCAATGAGGGTGCATTATTTGTCAGGCTAATGTTGAAAGATTGAGGCTGGAGGAAAGAAGATAGCTGTTGTGGTCCTCTGCATAATGCTTATTTTAGAGGTTTTAACCAAATCTTATGACTGAATTATTACCAGGTTTTGGCTTTTGACAAAGGTTTTTTGCTCTGTCCCAGAAAGGATCTGAAAGTGATCCACCACCTTCATCATGCATGGTACATTCTGGAATGAAGTTGAAAGAGGTCCAAACTAGCAAAGTACACACAATCAGTGTGATCTGCCAAATCATATGTTATTATATAACTATGGTTTTAAGATAACCAAGCAATGGATTAAATACACCGAAAAACATAATGATGCTGTGATGAACTATGTCAAAAGCTTTAAAGTTTGTAATAGTTATACTTTATCTGTGAAGAATTACTGTCTGAGAATTTTGTCTGCTATTTCAATTATAAGCAAAGTATTATTAAGATTAGTCTAATGATTTGTTCTCACAAACTAGTTCACACATTTCCTTCATTAAAAAAACTTTGAAACCGATAAATGAAAGCATCTGAAAAATCTGGAATCTACAGCTCAAAACTTACTTTTGGTGGTCCAAAATTTGCCACTGGAGGTAGATTAGATGCTTTCTCAGGTGGTATCATACACCAGCAAGTGACCTGTCATATTTACTAGCTTAAAACTAACCATGCGAAAGAAACTTGCTTTCTGCAAATATATCTAACTATTTCTCTCCATTAAACATTTTTTAAAAATAGTCTTTCCTCTTTTCATCAGATTGATTGTATTCTGCAACTCTAAACATGTAAAAGCCTTGAGGATAAGGTTTAGTTAAGACAGAAAGAGCATCTCATAACATTCCCCAGGGAACTTAATCTCTCTCCTGGTAGTTCTCTCATTTCAGACTTGTATTCAGCTTTTGAGTGTGCTGAACAGATGATAGGTTGGTCTTATGAACTAGTTTAGCAAAGTAGAATAAGTCAATCTCCACACATATTCCCCTATCTGATGTTTACATTCACAGTCATAATCATAATATACATATTTGAGCTATATATTGAAAAAATGTTATATAAAATCTTGAACTATTGAATTGGCTAAAGATTTAAATAAATAATAATTATTATAATTTCTGACTTTTCATTCACCTGTAAGGAAAGACTCAATTTTGCCTGTAATATAAACCTTGTGCATAAGTTTCTGAACAAAAAAAAAAAAAAAAAAGGCAGTATTTACAAGTCAAGAAATTTTTGTAGAGTATAATATCTTCATCTGCCTGTGCACATTATAACAACATCCCTCAAAGTATTTATAAATATGAAATTAGAGCCTAGTAGAACCGATACAACTGAAAAATGCTAGAGTCAGTGAGCCAGACTTATTTTCTTTCAGTTGAACAGAGGAATTTGGGTTGTTGCTCCTTTGTCAGTGAGTCAGATTCACCGTCTTTCAGTTGCACAGAGAACAACTATTTGAACACCCAGGGCATGTGAATACCTGTTTCCTGGCTTCACTGGTATGGAAATACTCTTTAGTATCTCTCTCCTCAAGTTTCTCTTACTCTTTATATAAAGAGAATCTGTCAAACCTGATTTCTTAAAAGTGGTCCTATTTCCCCTGACTATGAATAGAGAAACAGAGTTTGAAAACTGTTCTTTTTTCCACTTCTTTCTTTTTTAAACAATGTGATTTCATATTTCTCCCCTCTTTTCTCTCCCTTTCACTTTTCTCTACTGAATGGTTAAAGGTGATTTGAATTAGCCAGCATGGATTCACTGAGGATAAATCATGCTTGGTCATGCTTGAGTTTTTCTGGAATGTAATGTAGAGGTTTGGAACTCAATTAAAAGAAAAACATTAATAAACTGGAATGAGTAGAGCCACCTGAAGTGGTCAGGGAGAACTTCAGGAAGACCTAATAGCAGCCTTCTAATACCTACAAGGAGATCATAAAGAAGACAGAGTCATTTACACGCATACACGGAACGTGGATCAGTGACAAGAATCATAACAGGGGAAGTTCAGACTGAATACAGGGAAGAAAATTTACTATGAAAATAACTAAATATTGGAATAAGTTACCAGGGGAGATGTGACCTCTGTCATTAGAGGCTTCTGAGACCTGAATGACAAAGCCTGAGTAACCTTGTCTAAAGTCAGTATTGACCCCAGTTGAGCAGGAGGCTCAACTAGATGACGTCTTAAGGTTGCGTCCTACCAGAAATAGTCTATGTTTCTATTATTCTGTGAATTAAATAATCCTCTTCAGACGCACAGTTTAAATTAACTTAGAAATATTTTCCTGAATATTTGTGTGAAGAAATTTACTTTTTGGGACCCAGTCACTTGTTACATTACACTGTGATACAGAGATGTTAATAATCACAAAAGGAGAGATTTATATTATTATTAGGTTGTGATTGAGACCTGCCTTAATATGGACGTTGCAACCTATTATTAGCTGATTTATAGCTACACTCTAGTCCCATAAGCAATTCTTATGTCAAATATGACCGTAACTGTCCTTTTGCAGCAATCCCATCACTAAATTCTCTTTCATGCAGAGTCCTGTGAACCATTGTAAAGCCTTTTGCCCTCAGCAACAGATGAATGCAGGAATGGCCTTACAGGATCAGATCACAACTCCATCGAATTCATTATGCTGTTTATAGAAGTCATTGAAAGGCAAAGCTGAGGAAATTAGGCAAGAACAGAACAATTATATGCAATAACCCATGCAGTTGTTTTTCCAGGTTCTAGTACTTTCTGGATCAAGGATTTCCAAGTCAGGCAAATTTTTCTGTATTCTTTAGCCCTCAACTGATTTAACTTCAGTGAACCTGTAGAGTTCCCCCATGGACTTGTAAATTATTAATATTAATCCTGATTATGGTACGGCAATATAATGTGATACTTAAGAAATTCAGAAAGGCTATAAGATGGAATGGTTTCTGGCAAAGGACTGGACACAAGAAAACAAAACATAACCTTACAGTATCAGTAATAAGGCTAATGTTAGGCAAACAGTCATAGGCAAAATATTCTCCAATACTCTGTGAACATAACAGAGTTATTTATCTCATGACTGTAACAAGAAGATCAATGGAAGTGGTTATCCTCATAATTAATAATTTTCTAAAATTATTATACTCATAACTTAACATTTTATAAAGTATTATTCCCAGTTTCCAGCCTCTCAGTACATGAAAGATGTTGATCAGCTGGACAAGTTCAGCAGAGGGCTATTGAGATGGTTGAGGATCTGGAGCACATCTTGAACAGGAAACGGGTCTTGTTTAGCCTTAAGAATAACAGCCTTCCAACAACTAGCAAGAGCTTCACAGGAAGATGAAGTCTGGCTCTTCACAGCAGTATATAGTGAGAGGATGAGAGACAACGGATATAAAATTAAGTAAGAGAGGTTTAAAGTGGATATGAGGAGGAACCTTTTCCTCATGAGGACAGCCAAATAGTGGAATCAATTGTCCATAGAGTTTGTGCAGTCTCTGTCTTTGGAGATTTTGAACACCCAACTGGATAAAGCCCAGAGTAACCTCATTTGACCTCTTAGCTGACCCTACTTTGAGCAGAAAAATGGACTAGAGACCTCCTGAGGTCCCTTCCAACCTGAATTATTCCATAAGCTTATCCCTGTTCTGTGCCCCTACTTTACAATGTACCTCACAAATACTGCTGAGGTACAGTAATAAACTCAAATGGGACTAACAGAATTGTCCCTGTTTCAGGATGTGACAGGTCACATCGATGGGTTTTGTGCCAGTAAATGGTATTAGCTATAGAAGGCAGTACAAGCATCTTCAAAGTCCTGATTCAGAATAAGGGTAGCACTAACACTTGGCATTTCTCTAGGAGCCTGATGTTAGTATGAGGAACATGCTAAGTTTACCATAACCTGATTTTATTTCATATTCTGCATAAAGATAAGTGGAGGTACGTTAGTCTGAGTGGCTGAGGGAAGTTTTGGTAATTGAAAGCATCCTTGTCCAGGAGGTTTTGTGACGACAGCAGATATGATGTGATATGATCAGGTTGGACACTACTAGACGTATATTTATTAGCAACAAAGAAGACTTGCACAATCAGGTCAAGATGAGTCCTCTGCTCTCTTGTCCACTGCAAAAGAAGCATGAAAGAAAGAGACATCCAGCAGGTTCTGGCCTTTGATCCATGACAATGTCATGTAGAAAGTATAAGTAAATTCTTTCACTTAGCATGGGTGATTCAGATGTTCTGACTGTCTGGGAGGATAGTTTTTGCAATCTTGGAAAGAGGAGCTGGTTATTATATTTACCTACAAATACATTCTTATCTCCATATTGAGTCTGCTACTGTAGGACAGAAGGTAAAATCATTGAAGTCCCAAAGCCAAAGCACTGTAGAACAGCTAGGAGATTGCTTCTTAACTTTGAGCTTCCTTCTCTATTATTAGCCAGAGTTTAACAGGTGATTGCAGTTGTCTGATTGGCTTTTCCTCATATGGGTGTCTCATTGAGGCATGTGATCTGCTTGAACTACCTTAATTTTTTTTTCAGTAATGAGGGTCCTTGTGACCCATTATGATTGAATCATTGTGCATTTTAACTTTCCTCACTAAATGACCGATGTACATTACTAAAACTTTATGGACAATTATATACATCTAAGCTAGGCTATTTCAACAAACTTTAACTGGAACTAATCCTGAAGGTCATTCAGAAATTCTAGCAACCGAGAAATGAAGCTGTCCATTTTCTGAGCAACACAAATCACACATGCATTTGGCATTGAACATTGAATACAGTCATATTCCAGGCAAAATTTATATCATCATCTTATCCATTTATTGACAAATGATGATGAATATATATATATATATATATATGTTAAATAAGACTCTACCTTAATTATACCTTTAGAAGAACAATGTTTCAAACAGTATTTTTTTTGTCTAAATATGCCTTCAAATATTTATGCCAAGCAATTAAAGGTAGTGTATTCTTTGAGTGCTCTCCAGTATCTGAGTTTGGTAAACTAAAAAACATTAAAAAAAAATTAGAAGATTAATTAGTAAAACTACTCATATTAAAATCAGAACATTCATTCCTTTAACAAGTCTTTCCTCATGCTTGGAAAGAACAAGGAAATAGAACAATTTTTTTGAGACAGAGAAAAACTTTATTCTCTTTGCAGTGTCCTCATCTGAACGTAGTAAGAGCCTAAATTTCAAAGCTTATGCGCTGGAGATAAATTACCACAGGTGTAGGCATAGGTATAGGCAGAAAGCAATTGTAATACTCACAACAAAGTTTGAAGTCTTCAGAGTTATGATAAAACAAGCATTTTTATCATTATTAGTATGGCCTTTTCTAAACAGTAAATAGTTAACCTTGTATGTATATCTGTAAGAATTCAGAGGACTGCCTAGAAAAATGTCTGAACCAATCTCTTCAAATTTCAAGTACAGTTTTCAAGATGTTATCAATGACATATACAACCTTGAATATGTGCTAAAGCTAAACAATAAAAAACAAAAAAATCACCATACTTGCAGCTATATGCTCCATAGCTCATGGCCATTTCCTCATCTTTCTTTATCTTTTTCTTCATCCTGGCAATAAAACAAATGACAGCAGTAGGTGCAGTCTCTCTTGATAATGTTCCTTCACTCTTTTCTGTTAACAAGAGTTCCAAAATGCAGTCCAAATGCTCTGTCATTTCTAGGTGCAGGAATACCACTGACTTCAGTGCTGCTATTCTACCCATAGAATTGCTATCTAGCTCTCCATAGAGCCTGTACTTACTGTTTCTCTTCTAGCTTTTGGGGGAATTATAGGATTGCTTAATTACAGCCTTTTTTTATCTGGTGTTGATAACTTTTTAAAAATAAAGTATTCTGTTAAATAAAAGCCAATAACAAAAAAAAAAAAAAAACCAACGTATCTTATCAGAAGGTCTATCAAAAAAAAGTAAAGTAGAAAGCCTAATGAGGCGTTTAGAAATTATAGTTGTTGTTAATTTTCTATTTATCATTTGTGCTCCAGCTTTCAAAGGCTTTTTTATTGAGCAAACAAATACAGAAACAATATAATTCAGGAAGAGATGTTAGTCAGCCTAGTCAAGAGTAAGTTTTGATCAGGTTGGTTCAGAAAGATTAAAAAACAGAGACTAGCTGAGAAGGAAAAAATAAACAGTGCAAAAGATGACAATGTTTAGATTTCTTGTTATATTAAAGTATATTTTTTTGTTCTTCTTTGCTTTTTAATTCTTTCTTCAAATTAATTGAAAGAAATAATGAGTTCAGAAAAAGTGAAGGTTCATAGGTAGGGCACTGAGATCTTTTCACAGTTCAGATGGATTTAAAGTGGATACAAAAAAGTGAAAAGACCAGTAATGATGTTTGGATGCTTCTCAGTGGAGATCAGTCTTGATGTCACAGTGGAAACATTTCTTGCATACATGAGATACTGAGTGTGAAGAGTGCTTAGCTATGTCTCTCCCATTATTGTTGCTGATTCAGGTTCACACGAAAAAGAGGTTCAGAAACTTTTAGCTGAAGAATTCCACTCTGGGTAAGAATCAGTAAATGTAATTGAAATTTCAAAATCAGAAACAACTGAGACATTAATCTAAAATTCATGTCATCAAATAGGATCTGAATGGAAGACTACTACAAACTTGTTACCTAATAAACAACTAAAAATAAAGCAAAAGGAGACACTCAAATGTTGTTAAATTCAATGGAAACACCAAAAATCCTTGAAACTCGAAGTAATACTATATAATCTTGAAACAAAAAATGGCTTAAAAAATTGGAGGCAGAGATGTTTTGTGGAGTTATTGAGATACTTGATTTATTGTTTCTTGGATCTAGATAAAGACAAGATGAAGAGAAATTATCTCTCAATGCTTGTCTTTACACCATGTAAATCTTAAAAAAGCTCCCTAAAAAGCATAAGAAAGATTGTTAAAAGAGCATTCCAGAAAAGCATATAGTTACATGAAACATAAACTACATACATCACAGATAAGATAGAAGCATCCTCAACTTAACAACATAAATAAAGAAAAATGTTAACTGAGTAAAGGGGTAATTTTATTTTTATTTTTTAAACTACGGAGCTAAGTTTAGCTAAAAGCTAAACAGTTCCAAAATTCTTATTCTGACTTATAGTTTCACATGTAGTCTGTAACTCCCTTTTCCTGTTTGATTTACCAATTTTTTCTCCATCCAAGGAGTACTTCTTTTTCAGAAAAAAACTAAAAAGCAACAACAGCAAAAAAGAAAACTCCAACAACTTGATAATATCTTTTATATAACATTTCTTAAAAAAAATAAAATTGTTTTATTCTATTATCGAACTTTACAATCTTCTAAACTGTTCCTGAAAGTGTTTGAGTATTTAACCTTAAGATAAGACCAGGTGGCTAGGATTATTTATTTAATGCTTATCTTGTATTTCCTTCATCCTTTTTTTTTTTTTTCTTTCTCTTTCTTGATAATATTCTGTACTCTTATCAGGTCTGTGAAAAACATCCCTCATTCGTTGTTCTTAACATTCAAAGTAAATTCTCTTTGCTTCTGTAGATTACTATGTTTCTCTGTCTACCATCTGTTTTGTACTGAGGTCTATCAGCTATAATAAGCAGATAAAAAGCTTAAAACTGGGTTCAGTGTTCAAAGGTCAACTTTAAGTTCACCACCAGTGTATCTTTTTCTCTGTTAACTGGACATTTTGAGATCAGCAGACAATATGGAGATCTTTTTCATGTGCATGCGTTTGTTTCACAGTAAGTAGTTCTTCATGAAGAATTTCAAGAAGTGGAGATAAAATGTTATGATTTTATCAAGTATTGAAAACACCTTAGAAGAAAAAAGAGCGAGAGCTTAACTGGGTGCAAGACCTGAACTTCTTCAAAACTGTTCATATTCTTTAAATTGGATATATAATTATACACGTGATTAAGTGCTTAAAAAAAGTAATGTAAATTACAAATCAATGACCAGAAATAAATAATCATTTATAAAGCCATAACTTTCAAAAGTTTGATTAAATGTATTTTGCAGGTGCCAATGTTGAATGAATAGGAGGACCACAGGGTACAACTTGACCTTTATTTTTGCTACAACTGTCAGAAATATTGAATTAATTTGTGTGCCATAAGTTAGAAGAACTACTTTAATTTTACCCATAGGAAGATAATGTTAGTTTAATTTGTCCATAGCACATGCAATACTGCATTCAGAGTTTTAGGGAAAATTATAACACAGAACTGAACTATGATTTATTGTAAGTTAAACATATTTATACTTCACTAGAATTCTAATACTATTGTGAAATATTTTCAAGACTTTTTTTAAAAATTTTTCAGTGAAGGATTCAACTCATGGCTAAAGATTCTTTGTAAGTGTGTTTATTAAGAATGTGATTCTTGTAGTGCTAGTGGCTCAGTGGGAGCTTTGCATGAATAAGGCTTATGGGATCAAAACATACTAAAGTGCACTGTAACAAAAACAAGTGCCTTTTATTAATTACAAAATATAGCTGCTATATTAAGGGTTAGGAATGTTTGAAATTACATATATTTCATATAATTTAGCCCCAGATTTTTTTTTCCTCATTTCCATCTTTCTTTTAATAGTATTTGTGCACTTAATTTACAGGGAATCTTAAGTCTGAAAAAAAAAAAAAAAGGGCAAACCCAAACCAAAACAAAATCAAAAAAACCCAAACAAAACCCCAAAATAATATTTGTAAAGTTCCTGGAGCATGCCTGCATGGTTAAAGTCCAGAGGTAAATGATTTTTAGTAGTAATATTATTTCTTTTAACATTCTGAAAAATGTAATAAGTGTAACTGAATGAAATATGAATGGAAAGAGAGGTTCCTAAATTAAGTGTGTACTAAATTATTTGTTACACTGAACTCAGAATTTCAGTTGAACTAGGAGATTAAGGTACAAAATATTATTCCAATAAAATACTTTACCAGAATAGAAACAATAATGGATGAGTGGATGGAGAGGGAGAGACAGATAGATATGTTAGATAAAAATATGTGTGTAGATTAATGTACAGCTGTCATGCAAAATAGATTTTGTAATATTTATAAATCAGCATTGAACAATAAAGATATTTCACTAAATATACTTTTTGTTTCAAAATCTGTATTAAAGTTCACCAGATCCTGAAACTTCTGTTTCCCTCAAAATTTGGTTTGCTGCTCAAAATTAGAACACAATGGAAACTTAATGCCAAAGAATGTCTAACATTTTATTTTGGTATAACTAGAAAGGTATTTTAACAAATTTATTTTGATGCTCATCTGATAGTCTAAAATATATGTAAACTAGTTTTCCAATAATTTTAGAATTATTAATGGAATTTTTCAAACTCTTACTCCATGCTTTCAACATCAAAATATTTCTTTCATGAACTCTTGTTCACTCACATTCCCATGATACTTCTATTTCCTCCAGATCCCCTTTTTGCTTTCAGGGACTGGATGCTACACTGTTCCACCACAGCATGATTCTTTCAATCTATATCTCAGAATAGACTCTCTTGAACCTTAAAATTGAATAGCAGAAAAGCATTCTTTTCCATGTCACAAGGAAATGAGTATGCATTTCTTCCTTTTTTTACTTTTTTTGTACTCCTTTAAGCTTTTAACTCCGCTTCAGGAAGAAACTGATCTTTTAAAGTGCAATGGTATTGCAAAAAAATATGTACACAGTGAACTCATCATTATTCTGATATATAGGTACTTGAGGGATCAGGATCCTAATGGATGCAATTACTTACAAGAAGTATCCTTCAGTAACACTC
>NW_010317646.1:23133-44693 GCF_000700745.2 Antrostomus carolinensis
AAGGCATATCTATCTGAACTGAAATCCTGTACTTCCATTTAAACAAGATAGATAATCATCTTGCAGTAGCAGTTTCTCTTACAGGCCTCAAACACAGCAATTCAATCTCAGTGGGGTCTTCTTTGGTTCAGAAACCAATCAGTAGCAATCAGTAGCTCTTTTTATAAGGCCTCACACTGTTGAAGCACCTCTAGTTCTTAAACAAAATTCAGGTAGCAGTTCTCTTATTAATGATAATTCCAGTTGAGATGATGGATGCCTGGCTCATGTTCAAAATTATTTTCATGAAAAAGTTAGTTATAAGCAGAAAATTCTACCTGTCTTCAGAATACTAAACACATAGATCCTACATGATACAGGATTATTCCCTTTAAATTCTGTGGATATGTATCTATATATCAGTGTAGGGTACAGTCAGGGGTGGTTTTTTTGTTATTATTACCATAACTATATAATATCATTTCTCTACCCATATGTATTTGAATCTCTTTTTTTTTTTTTTTTTTTTTCAGTTCTGTAGACAAACATCTGTATTGCACTGCTCTAAACCAAGGCCTCAACCAGAATTCCTATCTGTAAAATTGAATAAAAATAAGGCCTTGATATGGTCCTTCATTTACAAGAAAATTTAATTTATCATTCCCCTGACTGTGTTAGTAGACATCTAAGAAACAATTGGACAATAATATTGCTATAAAAATTTGATAGACTCTTGAAAATAATAACATTGCTATTGACCACAAGCACAGAAGGAAATGACATAATCAATTAATTAATTACCACGTGGTAGAGGAAAAAGATGCATTGTCAGAACACTTCAATCTGAGGGATTGTCACAGGTGGGAGTGGAACGGCTTAAGGTCACTTAAGCTACTACCATAAAAGATATTAGGAAAAAATGGTTTTATTATGAATTTGTAAAAAGCATGACTTAAAAGAATTTGATGGCAAGGTTCACTCTATTAATTACTATATGGAAAAGGCATACAAAAGGGAAATCAAATTAAAATTGAGGTAAAATTATTTACGATAGGATAATTTACAAATAAAATTGAGGTAGAAATATTTACAAGTAGAATTGAGGTAGAGAGATTTATAATAAGAATTGAGGTAAAAATATTTACACACATGTATCAGTGTAAATTATTTACATGGGGATCAGGGAAAATTGAGTGAAAATCAGGCTAGTGTGATTTATATAGAGATTTGAGAAAGGTAATAAGGAAGACTCTTTCATTAAGTCATTAGGTTCAGAACGGACCCCCTTGCTTTCTAAACTCCTCATAGAGGAGTCTAGGTGTGGCTGGAACCAGACTTTGTCCCAGACTTGGTCAAAGGTTTATGTCTAATAAAGGGGTAAGAAAGGCCTCCTGCTGAGTCGTGTCCAGAGTGGCCCCCTTGCTTTCTAAATTCCTTCTCAGAGAGGATCCTAGGTGTGGCTGAATCCAGACTTAGTCTCAGACTTGGTCAAATATTTATGTCTATGGACTATGTCTAATGGTGTAGGGATTTCAATAGAGCGATTTAACATGTGATTAAGTGCTTAGTGTAACTTTGGAACTGTGACTGTTTTAGGATTCATTAACACCACTATGGTAAAATAGCAACAATTTAAGATTATTAATGCTATTACAGTAAATCACAAGACTGGATTATATAATTTTCTGTTAAACTTGATCAATTGATAATCAACAGTTGATTGATTTTATAAAGCTTCTTAAATCAAGTCACATACACACACACAGAGATATGGATATAAATATAGACACAGAATTTATATATAAAGGTATACTTATATAAAAATTCCTCTTGAGTTTAGTAAAATACTCACTTCAAATGTCTTAGCATTTCTCAACAGATGAGGGCTGAGCTTCCAGGAGTGGAGAGTTTCAACCCAGGTCCCATTGTCAGCCTTTGGCAACGGTCCTCCAAGTTTCATAATTTAGGAATTCACAAGCTCTGAGAGGCACCCACTCAGAGGGAGATGCTGGTGGCAGCCCACTGCAGTCCGGGAGAGCTCAGAGGGTCTTCCTTAGAGCCAATATTAATAGGATTGTGATATGACTGACTTTGGTCATACCTCTTTTTTTTCTGTTTTGGCCACAACATATGTTAGGCGTTTCTGGCATCTCAGTAACCATATAATTCCAGTATTTCCCAGATTATACAGTTCTGTTATCTACCAGATCATATCTACTATCCATGCAACAGAAATTTTGGGTACAGTATCCAGGCAGCAGGAGTTTTTGATATGGTATCCAGGCAGTAGGATTTTGGGTATGGTTAGGGAGTACCTGATCATCCCAACTCACTGCACTTGTATCCAACATAAGAACGTGCCAGACTGTCCTAACTTACTGAAATTGTAACTAGCACAAGAATATAAAGTTGACCTGGCCTGAGATCATAAAGTGGCCTGGGGAGCTGCACCACTGCAGAGACACATACCAAAGCATACAAATGTCAATTCAAAAAGATCCTGAGTTTTTATATTAAAAAACCAATAAAAAAAAACAAAAACCAAGTAACTTGAAAAAATCTGAATCCTTATCAGGTAAAAGCCTGTATTGAATTTCATCATAGGAAGGAAGATTAAGTCCTCACACTTAGAAACAAGTAGCTACTCAGGTACAATTATTAATGTCTTGACTATGTTGGTTATGTAATCAACTGGATTGGTTGGATGGTCACACTCAAAGAGTTGCAGTCAAAAACTCAATGTCCAAGTTGAGACCAGTGACAAGTGGCATCCCTCAGGGTTCGGTTGGGACTGGAAATGTTTAACATCTTTGTCAGCGACACGGACAGTGGGATTGAGTGCACCCTCAGCAAGTTTGCCAATGACACCAAGCTGTGTGGTTTAGTTGACATGCTGTAGGGAAGGGATGCCATCCAGAGGGACCTTGACAGGCTTGAGAGGTGGGCCTGTGCTAACCTCATGAAGTTCAACAAGGCCAAATGCAAGGTCCTGCATCTGGGTTGGGGCAACCCCAAGCACAAATACAAGCTGGGTGGAGAATGGATTGAGAACAGCCCTGAAGAGACAGACTTGGGTGTAATGATGGATAAGAAGCTTAACATGAGCAGGCAATGTGCACTCACAGCCCAGAAGGCCAACCATGTAATGGGCTGCATCAAGAGCAGTGTGGCCAGCAGTCTGAGGGAGGTGATTCTTCCCCTCTACTCTGCTCTCGTGAGATCCCACCTGGAGTACTGTGTCCAGTTTTGGGGGCCCCAACACAAGAAGGACATGGACCTACTGGAGCGAGCCCAGAAGTACACCAGGATGACAGAAGGTGGGAGCACCTCTCCTATGATGACAGGCTGAGAGTTGGAGGTATTCAGTCTGGAGAAGAGAAGATTCCAGGGAGACCTTCTAGAGGCCTTCTGATACCTGAAAGGGGCCTAGAGGAAGGCTGGGGAGGCACTTTTTACAAGGGCAGGTAGTAATAGGAAAAGGGGTAATGGCTTTAAACTGGAAGACGGTAGGTTTCTATTCTATCTTAGGAAGAAATTCTTTACTGTGAGGATGGTGAGACACTGGAACAGGTTGCCCAGAGTCATGGATGCCCCCTCTCTGGAAGTGTTTAAGGCCAGATTGGATGAGACTTTGAGCAACCTGGTCTAGTGGAAGGTGTCCCTGTTTATGTCAGGGGGTTGGAACTAGATGATTTTAAAGTTCCCTTCCAACCCAAACCATTCTATGATTCTATGATTCTATGAACTACAGTATAATAAGGTCCTAAGAAATAACCAACATAGATATATAAAAAACAAATTGTATTAAAGGAAGTTAATGTTCTTTTATGACAGGATAACTAGTGAATAAAGGAGGAAGCAGCAGATATGCTACAGATTTCGTGTAATAAGAGGCAGTTCATTCAGTGTTGTCATATGCAAATTAGTGAAATGTGAGATAGATTAAATTGCTCTGTGGTGGCTATGGAACTGATTGAAAAACCATCTGCAAGAAGTGTTTTTAAGTCTCGTTTCTTATTACATTTTGAGACCATTTCAAATAGCAAAACTAGGAGTCTGTATGGCTCACCTCTATTTAAAATGTTTTATAATTCAAACTGTCAAACACTACACTGAGAAACTTTGTCAGTCATACCAACTTAGAAAGTCAGGAAGACTTCTGGATGACAGAATTAGAATTCAAAACAACTTCACTGTGCTTTAGAAGGAACAATGCTAACAAATCCTCTAAAATTGTTGTAATAAAAGGAAATACAGAACACTGTATTCAGAAAAATGTGAAAATGAATAATGATTATTGTGGCTTGCAGAATAAAGCCGTCTCGTTCCAGGATGTGTTAATAGGAATGTTTTTAATCAAGATGCTAAGATAATTATTTTTCTCCTCTATTAGCTTTCCTGAGACTGTCTGGTGTTCTACACCCATTTTGATCATGTCCACTTAAGAAGGATAGTGATTAATTACACAAACTCTAAGACAAAATATTTAAGAGTAAGTGGTTTGATCAAAGGTTAAGAAGCCATATTCTATGAAGAAAGATTCAATGAATATTTATTTTCTACGGAAAAAATACTGAATAAATAATTTAACAGTCTTCAAACAATTAAAATATTGTAATCAGAAAGATAGTGAAGAAGTGTTATTCATGCTGCTGTATAGTGCAATAAGTAATTATTTCAAATTACAGATAAAAAGTTACATATTAGAAAATAAGAAATATGTTCTCACTGTAAAATGAATTATGCACTAATAAGGAATATGCACAGCGGTGGAATCAAAGCTTCATTAGAACTTTATTAAAAAAAAAGTTAAACAAGCATTTATCAAGAATAATTTAGGTCTACCAATCTTAAAATTCAGGTGTTGGACTAAGTGACTCATGAGATCTTTCTGAGCCCTCCATTTTCCTGATTCCTACATTTTATCAATTTTCATATTAATGGGAAAACATTGGGCAGGAAGAATGAAAAACATTAATTTCAATCAGAAAAGGAACTCTTTATTATTTATAATTCATTTAAAAACAACCCCCACCACTCAAAATTAATCATAGAAATTATCATATTCTACGATTTGAAATGGATTTGCTTAGAGAGAATATTTAATAATGTGTACTGTTCCTAGAGCAATCTGAAATATACATGATTAACCTGTTTCCCAGATGAGCACTCTCTGCAATTACTGGAAGAGATAGCTTCTTCCTGCTCTTTCTCCTTGTGTCCTGGTTTTGCTAGGACAGAGTTAATTTTTTTCTAAGTAGATAGAAAGCACTGTGTTTTGGTTTCAGTGTGGGATTTGTTATGAGAAGAATGTTGATCTGGTACAAAACATGGTGTTCAGGTAGTTTGCAAGTGCAGAGGACTCAGGACTGGACGTGTAGTAGTTAGCAAAACCCAGAATTGGCATCTGGATATGCCAATAAGATATTCCATATCATATTACGTCATGTTCAGTATATTAACAAGGGATGACCGGAAACGGGGGGCTGGATTCTCTTGGGGATTGCTCGGGCTTACTTTTCTGGGATTGCAATTTCGGTTTTGGGGTTCCTTTCTGTACTCTGGATCACTCTATACAGATATATATATATATATATGTGTGTGTGTATATATATATATATGAATGTATGTGTATACATATATATATTTGTTATCATCATTGTTATTATTATTGTTTTAATTTTATTTTACTCTAATTATTAATTTGTTCTTATCTTAACCTACAACTCTCCTGACCTTTACCAGTTCAATTCTCTCCCGGATTCCCTTGGGAGAGGAGGGGGGGGAAGGGGCAGGAGGGGAGGGGGCTGCGAGAGCGACTGTGTCTTGTTTGGCTGCCAGCTAAGTTAAACTATCACACCAGAACAAATTCAAGGGGAAGAGCAGAGGTGGATTCTGATCTCTGCTCTATGGTTACCAATGATACACCCAGGGGAAATGGCAGGAAGATGTGCCAGAGCAAGTTTAGGTTCAAAATTAGGAAAAGGTTCTTCACCCAGAGGGCGGTGGAGAATTGGAGCGGGCTCCCCAGGGAGGTGGTCATGGGACCAAGTCTGACAATATTCAAGAAGCATTTGTAAAATCCCCTTCAGACACATTGTCTAAATCTTGTGACTGTCTTATGCTGGGACAAGAGTTGGACTTGATGATCCCTGTGGGTCCCTTCTGACTCACAGCATTCTATGATTCTGTTAAAATCTTTCCTACATAAAGTGCTATCATTTTATCCATCTGGGGAAATGCGGTATACTCTTCCCCACTTGCCAATCCAGTCAGTCTCCAGTCTGTTAGTCCGTTTGAAACTCTTAAAACACAAGAAGGCACTATATTTTCATTTCCTATATATGAAAGAGTTCTCTAGTTGCATGCTTATGATACTGTGACTTTAGTCATCTATGGTCTAAAGTAAATGAAATATATTATAGCATGCTGTGAAACTTTGTCTTTTTTTTTTTTTTTTTACTTTTCTTTTTTCTTCTTCCAATTATACTGTAAGAAAGCCTGCTTATAGAGTTTAGGATGAAAATGATTGGATATTATGAAAACATCTAGAGAGAGTTATGCTAGAATAAGAGGAAACCGACTAGTTTCACATGTTCCACACATGGATATTCACCTCAGAAGTTAGGCAAAGAAATGGATCATGCCTGTTCCAAATGGCTAAGCTATAAAGGTATCCAAAATCATGCCTGAAGACCATACAACTTTACACATCTCCTTCATTCCACACATCATACTGACTTATACACAGCTTTATTTTGAAAAAATTGTGGGTTTCAGAATGTTGTACAATGAGCATTTACAGTGTAAATGACACTATTCTGCATCCAGGCCCCCATGGTTGTCCCAGACAAGGGGCATGATACAAGGTCATACCCAAGGATTCAAGTCTCTCCCTCAAGGAGAATCTTTATAGAAGGTTTCTCATTCAGAGAGTAAACACATTAGAGCCACAGTGACATTCATATAATACTTAAATTTCTGATGAAACTTTAAACATATTCTTATATTAGTCTTAAGTGACACTGGAAGCTTTTCTCCCTTTCACAGCAACCTTCAACAGAGCCAGAAGTTAAATGAGAACTATTGCCCATCACTTTATTCCCGATATCTTAATTTTTATGACAGGTAAATGGAAATTATCAAGCCCTAACATGAAATGTTTTTCTACCATTATACCAATTTTAACGTAATATATTTAAGCTTTATGTGAGTACTGGAAAAAGCATTATTTGAATGCAAATGGTAAATTTTGAAGTTTGAAATTTGTATAAAATTATACACAAGAGTTTAACTATTTTCCAAAGACATGAGTGACACTATATTTTTGCAATACACTGTATGAAAGATTATTTGTATTGTGTTTCAGCTATAAAAAGTCCAAACTGTTAGATTTTGCCTTGTGAACGCCTAAAAAAATGTAACAAGAATTGTCTAATTTTATTTCAATATAATATTTAGTTGAATAAATATTTTATTTCAATATAATATTGAAAACATATATTGTAACAAAATAATATTAATCTCCCCAGAAACAGCTATCCAAAACTTTGAGGCTACACAGAATAATGCTTATAAATGGTTCCTTCTATTTTGAGAATTATTTATTTTTATAAACAAATTTAAAAGGATTTTTAAATACTTTTTAATAGACTTTGAAACCTATATTGCTTTAACTAGAGGCTACAGTAGTTCATCATTGGAAATGTAGTGTGTGTGTGTTTATTTAACTTAGTGTATGAAGACAGATTCAATATTACTGTGGAAGTATGATTCTCTATAAACAGATGCAGATGTAGCATAATAACACCAGATTTTTAATCTTTTCTTCAATTAATCAAGCATGCACTGTTCTGAAAATACAAACTACTGGAAATTTCTCATTGCAGAAAAAAGTGCATTCCATAGAAGGGTTTTCTTGCCCTCACACTTGGTCCATTTCAGTGATTTTGGTTAGTATATATTCTGATCAAGTTTAAAAGCATTTAGTATTTCATAACATAGAAACTAAAACTTGTTATATATTAAAAAAATACATATTTTCATTAAAAACATATTTTATTTTTGCATTCACTGGATGGCCTTTCTGTCAATCAAGTAGTAGAATTGAAGTAAACCAGAAGGCAAAAAAAAAAGTAAAAGTAGTAAATGTCTTGTTCCATATATCAAAACTCAAATGACATCAATCCATTATAGCTGTTTAGTACTTGAAACAGCTTGCAGCTTAAAGTTTTGACCACAGTTATAAATGTGATCTTGTAAATGTCAATCATCCGATGCAGTAGGAAAATTGGACATTGTAGTAAGTTTGGAATTGAAGATCTGCTTCAGTTCTTCAATTAACAGACCTTTATGCACACCTTAAGCACATTTCTTTCTTAGTCTAACAATCATAAAATTATGACACCATTTCAGTTCCTAAATGATGTACTGTACTATAAAACATAAAAAGGAAATATAATACTGTTTGTGTTCATTAGAGTTATAATATCAAAGAAGCTACAGTGACAAAAGGAATCCTGTCTTCAAGGTAACTGTGAATTTTATGTAACAAACAATTACTGTTTATTAAACCTGTTGTGCAATATTATCTCAACTAATGTAGAGATATATCAACATGTCTTCTCTGACCACACTTTCTGACAACTTTCTTTTTAAAGGTAACAAGAACTTTCAGTTGGCCTTCACGTTCATTCTCCAGCAAAACTCATCCAGTTCTAGATATGTTATTCTGTTAAATGTCATTCTTTACTTATCAGACTCAATGCCCAGAATGTCACTGACAGCATCAGCCATCAGAGTGTAATTTACTGCATCTGAAATTGCACAGTAAGTTTGTATTCATTAACAAAAAAAAAAAAAAGAAAAAAAAAAAAAGACTTACTGAATCAGCCAAATGAAATACAGTTGGTTGGCCAACCGCGCAATTAAAATTCATAAGCATGGCAGACTTTGGTGTTGACCCTTCACTTCTGTCCACTCATTGGATTTAAGGATAGATACCTAAGTAATTGATAAAAGGTATCTGATCTGAAAACCATCATATTAGCACATAAATATGTTCCTTCCAGGCTAATTCAATACAGCATGATGCAATAATGTAATGTCAGGCATTAAGCATTTTGCAACAGAATTTATTCTGGGTACATTCTGTGATGGTACATAGTCAATATATGATCCAAACATTTGACAGGTGGAAGTGAATCTTGTGAATTATTCATGAACAGTTTAAATCCATGAAACATTTATTATCTGTTTGGTACTACTCTATTTAAGTAGAAATTACTTTTTTTTTTTTTTCTGAAGAAAGCATCAAATTAAATTTCATTACTAAAAGTAGGAGATTGGTTGCCTGACTGTTGTCATTGTGGTGTGTGTAAAAAGTTTATATCTATAACAACAAATATTCAAATATTTTTCCTTTTGTAAGATATGAGTTTAATTTACCCCTAAAATTATCACATTCATTGTCATAGGATTTAGTTCTAAAGACTGTGAAATTTTATAGAGAAATAGACAAAGAAAAAGAAAAATATGTGGATTTTGTATATTTTTTTATGTATGTTTATATTTTAAGCAGTTTACATTGGGCACTAGATTAGGCTAAGAGAAATCATCAATACATGTAACATAAAGATTTTAAAGAGGTGTAATAAGTTACCTAGTTCCAAAATTTATCATATAAACAGTAATTTTACATGTTATATTTACAGTTATAAATATCAATATTTCAATTTAGAATATAGTTATTTTCTTATTGGAAATCCAACATGTATGTATGATCCTTCTGTGGAACTGTATCTACTGTATTGACAATAAGTCAGTGTTGACATAACCATTATCCCTAGTGATGCAGTTACTAAAAATAATGGCAGTAAAGCCCTCAATATTTGTTATTCTATAACTAATGGTCTCAGTCTAGTATCTGTGTTCCTCTAAAACAATTTTAAGAAAGCACAGTATTATAGTAATAATCTTGCATAACATAGCTTCAGAAACCTAAAGCAGCTGCAGAATATAAAGTAGACTTGGGATTAGATCCTCAAAGCTGTCAGATAAATAAAAAAAAAAAAAAAAAGGAACAAAAAATCACAGAATCACAGAATGTTAGGGGTTGGAAGAAACCTCTGGAGATCATCTAGTCCAACCCTCCTGCCAAAACAGGTTCACCTAGAGCAAGTTGCACAGGAAAGTGTCCAGGCAGGTTTTGAATATCTCCAGAGAAGGAGACTTCACAACCTCTCTGGGCAGCCTGTTCCAGTGCTCTGTTACCCTCACTGTAAAGAAGTGTTTCCTCATGTTTAAGTGGAACCTCCTGTGTTCCAGCTTGTGCCTGTTGCCCCTTGTCCTATCGCTGGCCACCACTGAAAAGAGTCTTGCCCCATCCTCTTGACACCCGCATTTTAGATATTTATAAGTTCCCTCTCAGTCTTCTCTTCTCTAGGCTAAACAGACCCAGCTCTCTCAGTCTTTCCTCTTAAGAAAGATGCTCCAGCCTCTTAATCATCTCAGTAGCCCTCTGCTGGACTCTGTCCTGAAGTTCCGTATCGCTCTTGAACTGGGGAGACCAAAACTGGACACAATACTCCAGATGCAGTCTCACTAGGGCAGAGTAGAGAAGGAGGAGAACCTCCCTCAGCCTACTGGTCACACTCTTCTCAATGCACCCCAAGATACCATTGGCATTCTTGGCCACAAGGGCACATTGCTGGCTCATGGTCAACTGGTCATCCACCAGTACTCACAGGTCCTTCTCTTCAGGGCTGCTTTCCAGCAGGTCAACCCTCAACCTGGTCTGTTGCCTGGGATTATTCCTCTCCAGGTGCAGGAACCTACATTTGCCCTTAGTGAACTTCATCAGGGTACTCTCTGCCCAACTCTCCACGCTATCCAGATCTCACTGAATGGCAGCACAACCTTCCGGTGTATCAGCCATTCCTCCCAGTTTAGTGACATCTGCAAACATGCTGAGGGTACACTCAGTTCCTTCATCCAAGTCACTGATGAATATATTGAATAGGACTGGACCAAGTACAGATCTTTGGGGAGCAACACTAAGCACAGGCCTCTAACTAGACTCTGCAAGGCTGATTAAAACCCTCTGAGCTCTGCCATTGAGCCAGTTCTTCACCCACCTCACTGTCCCCTCATCTAACCCACATTTCCTAAGCTTACCTATGAGGATGCTCTGGAAGACAGTGTCAAAAGCCTTGCTGAAGTCAAGGTAGACAACATCCACTGCTCTCCCCTCTTCTACCCAGTCAGTCATGATATCATGGAAGGCTCTCAGATTGCTCAAGCATTATTTCCCCTTAGTGAATCCATGTTGACTATTCCTGATAAGCCTTCTTTTCATCTACCTGCTTAGAGATGGCCTCCAGAATGAGCTGTTCCATCACCTTCCAGGAATGGAGATGAAGCTGACTGGCCTGTAGTTTCCCAAATCCTCCTTCTTGCCCTATTTGAAGACTGGCATGACATTGGCTTTCCTCCAGTCCTCAGACACCTCTCCTGACCTCCTTTCAAAAATGTCCTTGTTCTTATGACAATGTCTTTTTTATCACATTAAATGGGAGAATTTGTTTGGCTAAGGGATTTACTTCTAAGAACGATTTTCCAGGATCAGACACAAATGAATTGAAATAAAAATTCCAGTTCCAGTTAAGGTGAGGTTTCAGAGAGTACTGTGGAAAAAAAAATGAGTACAGTATTCCTTTGTGCTTTTTGGTTACCTTCTAATTCAAGAATATTAAAAGAACTCTGTAATGTAATATAAAATGTATTCTAATCTCTACATTTAATTATGAAGAGCAGTAAATTGATAAAAATAGTCCATGATTAGTAAAAAGAAGAATTAACATTCAACTAAGAAGCTTCCAACTTAGCATTCTAAGGACAAAAGCACCTTCTACCATCAGAAATAAGTCTTTTGATTAAAAAAGAATAAAGCACTTTCTGCTTTCAGAAATATACTAAAACCTTTTTGAAAAAAATATTTTTAAGGAGCTATATTCTCATTAAGATTTATTTGGAATGTTCCTAAACAAGTAAGAACACCAGTTCGATCAAATATTTAAGTAGCAAAATAGTGAAAAGATTTGTAATTTTGTATTAATTTCAACATTTAAAAAATTTGCCTGCCACTTTAAAAGCATGAACATTAGCATTCTTACTGAAATTGATAAAATCTGCAATCTTCTGTCAGTGAGAGGATATTAAACCTTTTTCTTTCTCTTTTTCTTTTTCTTTTTCTTTTTCTTTTTCTTTTTCTTTTTCTTTTTCTTTTTCTTTTTCTTTTTCTTTTTCTTTTTCTTTTTCTTTTTCTTTTTCTTTTTCTTTTTCTTTTTCTTTTTCTTTTTCTTTTTCTTTTTCTTTTTCTTTTTCTTTTTCTTTTTCTTTTTCTTTTTCTTTTTCTTTTTCTTTTTCTTTTTCTTTTTCTTTTTCTTTTTCTTTTTCTTTTTCTTTTTCTTTTTCTTTTTCTTTTTCTTTTTCTTTTTCTTTTTCTTTTTCTTTTTCTTTTTCTTTCTCTTTTTCTTTCTCTTTCTCTTCTTCTTTTGTTTTCTTTTTTCCTTTTTTTTCTTCTTTCTTTTTTTTTTCACAATGATTTGAGGAGAAACACTTTTGCCTTTTTTTTCTTCTTTCTTTTTTTTTCACAATGATTTGAGGAGAAACACTCAGAAAACAGTCACTAAACTGAAACATCTGGCTGTACTTACAGTGTGCTTGTTTCACAGCTTGAAGTTTAGATGGAAAACATCTCTTCCTTTATGAGTCAAGTGCATAGCAAAAATTACACCAACCAGTTTGCATCTCTTTAACAACTAGATATATGCCTGTTGTCTACAGGGGTCTACAGGAGTTGTAGGAGTTGTTCTTGGAACTATTTTAGTATTCTTGCCAAGGAAATAGATCTTCCTATAGCTTTTTTTATTATTTATTATTAGTATGAAGAAAATTTTCTGTGGCTTGTTTTGAAAATTACCAGTTTTATCATTTTCTGTGCCTGCTATCCTTGAACAAACCAGTAGTTTTGTAAGCCAACACAAATATGTTGTTTCTTTTGTCAGAAATATAGGCACCAAGAACATTTTAAATGGCCTTGGGAACTGGTATAGGTTGTCATAACTCAACTAAAACACTGCACAGTTCTTATTATCTCACTGGTTGGGAAAAGACTATGGCATATATCACAGGAAAAAAAAAAAGTTTAGAAGGGAAACCATTCTTCTAACACTTCTAACACAAAATATGGGATAATACAGATAAAGATTACAAATTATTAGTTGATGTGTTAATTTGTGTTAGTTAGCATGCTTCCCAGGTTACTATGTGTAGTTTTCAGATGTTCAGTTGAGTATTTTCTGATTTGAATAGAGGTTTCTTGCACTATAGATTCTACAAAATACATACTTAAATGCTGCATAAACTCTACTGAAATTTACAGCAAACTGATACTTTTTAAAAAATGAAATATTCATCCTACTTTAATAGGATTATCTTGTTTCTTTTTCTGGAATACTCAAGACCATGGGATGGCTGGCTATAGCACTTTAGTGTGAAAAAAATGAACCTTAATTTGGTCATTCCAAATGCCTAACTGAGTCATCTAAAACCCAGACATTTAATTCTGCGTCATTCAGCACAGGTTTTCTGACTACCAGTCAAGAGAAATAACTACTAGAACTACTTTTATAGAATGTTAAATATCCTTCTAAAATACGTGTTTATCATAGGTCAGGTGAGTCAACCTTTAGAAATGTCATTTTCTTCTCATTGATCATTCAGGCAACAGAAGATAACTAAGTACCATGCAGGCATCTGAAATGAGGAAAAAAATGTAGTTTTCATCTCAAAAATAGGTATTGATAGTCTTTAGTTTGAGTAGAAGTGTAAAACATGCTGAAGACAAGACAGAAGTGTTTTGTTAAATGAATGTATTCTTAATAAATTGTTAAAACCATTTTTAAACATCCATGAGGAGACTGATGAACATCAATGAAGAGTCTGAGCTAAGGTACTGTTTCTGTTAGATTCTCTGAATATCACCAATGGATTTGAGTGTATGTGCTATATTGTGTTAAGTACATTACTTCTCTGGTATCTCCACTGTAATACTTACCTTCTGCCTTCAACTATTTAATCCATCTTTTAAATTAATTCTAATACAATGAATAACATTTGATTTTATTTTCACAATTTTTTACATTGAAAGTATAAAACTCTTGCCTTTTCATAAAAAACTATTATAAGTAGTTTTTTAAAGGAATTTTTGTCATGTGGGAGGCTGTTCTGTTTCTGACGACCACATTCCACACTCTGGTTGTCCCTTTGAGTGTTTTATAGCAATGGAAGTTTCTGAAGTTGAAAAACTTTCATTTTAAGAAAAGTGTTTTTCCATTGCCTGTAAATGTTAACTGTATTGTCTGTTGACTTAATCTTCCTGAAGTTCTTTTCTAGGGAATAAGAAGCTGTGATTACCCAAGCTGAGATTTAAAGTGTATTATTTCAGACTGAAAAGATAATATTATTCAGTTTTAAGGTTGCTTTTAACAAGACCTAGCATATGTGCCCTTTGTGTTAACATATTTCAAAGAATAGTAATTATTGATGTCAGGAAGGAGACTGGAAACATTTGAAAACATTTATGTGTGCTAAGTTTTTTGTGACATCCAAATTAGAAGTATAGATGACCTAGATTCCATTCATGAAAATTAAAAAAGATGGGTCACCCTATAAGATCTTAAGAGCCAGATCACCACATCTGTACATAAAGTCTACAGTTACTATGCATGTAGTTTAAATGTTTTAATACAATTTTTAATATTATGCATTTAATAAGATATTAAATCAGTCTAAGCCTAAATACAGAAGGAGTCCAAGATTTAGGTTTCTGAAAACTCTTGTTCTACTTTGAAAAGGACATGAATTCTTAAACTGCATATCTGCACATTGAAGTATGCCTTTCTGAAAGCTTTGTCAAACAGAGATATAATGTTTCTAGATGAAGAATTTCTATTACTTATTAATGTTCCTTTACCTACATATAATCCTTTCCCTATAATTTCAGATTTGAGAATGTTTCAGGCTATAGACAGTGTTGGAAAAAAACAATAAATAAATACAAACTGTGTCTAAGGCTTATTTGCCTGGATATTTACAGCCAATTCTGATTCAATGAAAGTATTTATATTTATATCAGCAACAGGTGAATTAGGCAATAATATGGAACAAAATTACTAAACAGTATTTCTTTTTTTACAGGAATCCATAACTTTGTGAACACTTTACAATTCTTTGACCAAAAAAAATTAATTCACATGAATAAAATCACTGTTTTTGATGCTTTATGAACATATTTATGTGGAATGTCCTTAACAGCACTTAAATTAGATTAAGTATAGTTACATATGCTTATGAATGGATTTACATAAAATTGCAAATCTACAAACAAAGAAACATTTACTCTTTAATAAAGGTATTATATTAATTGATATATCCTTTCCAGAAGCATTTTTGTTACTCTGATGCTGAAAAACCTCAAGAAAACCTTGCACTTTATGGGTCTAGTAGTATTTTAAAGGATTTATTGGAATCATTGTCTAGATTGAATACACAGTAATTATGATGAAGAAAAACTTTTTGTTTTCCTATTTGTTTTTAATTGCAAACTTATTTAATACTTATGATATTTTTGTTTTAAAAGTGGAAATAAATAGCAGGTCATTGCCATCAATATTAATGAAGGAGTGCTAATTAGAGTAATCATACTTCTCTGTATGAAAACAAAGAGTTTGCAAATATATAAAATAGAAACTAAGTTCAGCAGCTATCCCAGATGAGATAAACAAGCCTGCACAAACCTATTAATGTACAAAAAACATATCCACATGTTAAAAACAAAACAAAAGAAAACAAATAAACAAAAAAAAAGTGAGAGTTCTCAAGGTGATTCAATTACATAGAGAAATCAGGATTCTGGTATCACAGGATTAGAATTGGAGAGGAAGATAAGACTTGCTTATTGTAAATATGACGATTGACAGCCAAACCATTTATTTTCAGTAGCCTGGGAAATTAAAAACTTACCTGCAATCAGCTCAGTAAATTGTTGTTGTTATTAAATTATTTTTCCTAAATATAACATAATGAATATTGGCATCAGCAGTTTATATTTGCCACCATTATTCAATCACCATGGGATATATAGTTCCCCAACCTCTCATACAAATTTGGACATACAAAGACTCAAGTATAAATACAGAATGATCTGAAGTAAAAAGCTTTATCTGTAAAATATGTAAACACTTATATACCATACATGTACATTTATTTGTCAAAACACACATACATACTTCATATGAGTTTTACTTTGTACTGAACAGATGGAAAACCATTTTGTTGTTAAGTTCAGCTGTATAGACAAAACATGTAATCTTTTAATTGTATTTTTTTTCCCCACTTTTTAATATTTTTGATCTTATACTGTGTCAATAATCTTTCTGATTCTAATTCATAGTTGTTTCATGCAGATGCAGCCTGATGATATATCAGAGGATGTCATTTGTGAATTATTGTGTACATGTGTCTGTGACTGTATTCAACATGTTTCTTTCCTCTTAGCTCTGATATATATATACATACGTTTATTTTTTTACACTTTACGTTCAGCTCCTTCTCTTGTGGAGTGGGTTTTTTTCAGTTCCCAAAGAAAAGCAGGATAACTTAGACCTTCAGCTCCTCCTGACAGCTAAGTAAATGAATGAAAATCTAGATACAGATGTGAGCGTACTAATGAAGAGGGTTTTTTAGCATTGACAGTTATTTTCCTCTTGTTGTACTGCTCCTGAAAGCTTTTCATTTGAAAGTCTTCAGAATAGGAAGAGTAGGGGAAAGATATTAAGGGAATGTACTATTTTAAATCTTGTGCACTGTGGATGAAATCCTCTCTCCACTGAAGACATAAAATACTCAAGGTCAGCACCAGACTCCAAATTTCTGAGACTTCCAAAGCCTCAGAACAAATAAGTCTTGAAATCACTTTAAGGGAACATGTTAAGCTAGAAAAAAATAGTGCTCCCTGTTCCCAGTTAATCTTTACTCTTAGTGGGAAACATTTTCCTGTAACTTTTTATTTTCACTCATATCCTTTGTTCTTTTATTTTGTATCACCATATTCTCCTGTTAATCAGCCAGTGTTCATTCTACCAAAATTCACCTCCACACCAACTTTATTCTTCTTGCTGGCTTTCCACAAGAGAAATGCTACTACCAATTTTAAGCTTTTACAATTAGCTGAAGAAAAAATGAAAAGCTATGTATTGCAATACTGAACTCTGAGCCCACTTCCTCATTTTTAACTACCAGAGACTGACCAACAGAAACTACAAACTTCAGTAAGAAGCTTGCTTTGTAAAATAAGTAGCAGTTTCCTAGCTGAGGAACACAGTAAGACACATGTAGACACAGCTGAAGGGTATTCCTCTGTATGTTTTCAGATAGAACAAATTCTGAGTTCTTCCTAGAACTGAGAATGTGATAGGTAACTTTTGTCAATCTTTAACCAATGACAAAATGGAAGATGCAGAGGGTATAGAATTGCATATCAGAAATTAAAAAGACTGAAAGCAAAGTTATCTGTTTTTTGTAAATTAAGAAATTAAAACCAGAACATGAAATTATAATCTATAGATTAATTATGCCAGTTGGCCTTTAATACCTCATAAAGAATGTGTAAATGAATTTAAAAATAAAAGGAAAAAATATAACTATGCAGTAGAGCCAGCACCTACAAACATGGCATAAAGCATTTCTGTTCTTAAATGAGGAAGCTGTTTAAAACTAATTTTGATCTTTTGATTTTTCAATGGATTTTTTTAATACAAACTGTAAACAGAATTTTTAATAGCCATGCAATTCATCATGCCATGCAAATGGAGTTACATAAATATGTATCTCAATGCTCAGGAAATTTAATAGGTCGTAAGTAGATGATTTGACACTATCAAGTTGGGCGGAATTAGGAGTCACATACTTACAAATCCAAAAGAACAGTCAAATACAGGATAAAACTCTTCATTCAATTTTAAGTTGCGTGCCTCAGAGTGAAAAATAAAGGTGACAACAGTCAAGAGTGCAAAACAAGAGGATGTGAAAGACAACCATCTTTTTTTTTTTTCTTTTTTTATCTGTTCTAAACAACAAGACAAAATCTAAAGGAAAAAGAAGTAATGAGAGACAGATTTTCTGATGAAGGACACCAAAACAGACAGTTTGTGTTAGAATACAATGTCCATTTTACAGACAGCTGTCGTATAATTGTTGTTTTAAATTAATATATAGTCAAAGGCCATCATTTAATGCAATATAAAGTTGTCTTATATTGTGCTTATTAAACATCTGCTCACTTCTTAAGAGCTGAGAGAGATCTAAAATAACAGTCAAGACACTTTCAGTTGTACATCACACTGCTCAGATAGAGTCAGTAAGCAATGCCCAGAGTTCCCATGTACAAGGATGTGGTCAGAATGGGAAATCCCATGATGCAGCTCTGCAGATAACTCACAAAAGTACACATGCTAGGCAAAAGTCAGAGGGAATGAACCATTTAGGAATGTTTGATTTTTTCTCTTCAGTTGGCACTTTTATTCCACCTAGAGGAAGAAAATCAATATTAATGAAAAGATGAAGGATATATGTCTGACAAATCCTAGTACACAGGCAAGTCTTGCGCACTCAGTGAGAATGTAACATCTGGGTGAGCTGTAGATCACAGCTGGGAGAATTATCTGAGTTGACTGCAAAACTAATTACACCATAGTTCTAGTGGGTGATACATGAACTGTTGTTTGGTGACTAATGTCATCTTTATTGATCTGTTTGGTAACAAGCAAACTATGTCTTTATCAAATACTACCTATTTAAAGTCATCCAATATAGCATTTTATCTGTGCTAAATAGTGAAAAATCCACAGGATGCTTGTAGAATATCTAAGATGAATGGAAATCTAGAATCTAGAGTACAGATAATATGGATGTCCTTCTTGCTGTTTGAGAGAGTAGTAGAATTGTAGGTTATTCCAAAAGTTCAGAATTTTAAAATTACTATCTCCAGCAGAGAAGCTGGTTTAGGTTTTATGTCAAGAGGTCTTTAAACATTGGTTCTTCACACCTCTATCAGCAGGTAGTACTCATTGCTCACTAACAGTTACCATTCCTGGGGATGGGGATGGAAATTGGAGGATGGAAATACCTAATTTGCACAATAATTTAGTTTGAGGGTCTTGGTGGGGAAGGAAGTAAGTGGTGGTAGCAGCAATTAAAATCTCCAAATTGTTCCAAGAGGTAGAAGCTACATGAAAGAATCAACAAGTTACAGAAGCACATCAGTGATTTCCTGTATCCGTATTCTATGGGGTAACTAACTCCTAAATAGACAGAAGTCACAACAGTAGCAGTGGTTCCTGTCAGTCAGTGCTGAAGAGTGATATAAATAGATCTCTCTAAACAGGAAAAAGATTTTTCTTTCTTATATGACTGTTCCTCTATAGGTACAATACCCATTTGAGTTATAAGCTACAAACTAGAGGGTTCTCAATACAATCAAAACCTCTACAGGATGGACCCAATTCCAGGTTAGGACATATAATAAAATGTCTCTAAAAATGTGTGCCTATTTGTGACTGAACGAGTCAGCCAATGCAAATCTAGTCAATACAGTCACTGTATTCCACTAATCAGACAGAATTATTTCACTAATCATCCATCACATTAGCATTTGGTTGCCCAAACATAGGGATCTAGTGCTAGCTGAAATGCTCTAGAGTATGCAAGACATGCATGGGGCATGAGTGACAGCTGATGATCAGGTGGGACACTAGCACATTTCAAGTCACACCAAATGACAGAGTCCCAGCTACTTATTCAGGCATTAAAGGACTAATTTTGGATGAATTAATTACTTCCCAAGTTCCATGGACTGTACTGAGCAGATATGCAATGATTGTAATGGGGTTTAGGTATCTAGTGCACATAGATGTTTCATACAGTTGGAAATATAAATGTGGATGTTTTAATCTTGAACTAAATCCAAACTGGATGTGATTCAGCTGCCTAAAAACAGACATGTAGTGCCATTTCTGTATCCTGTCTAGCTTCCAGTTGCCACTTCAGAGGGAAATTCATCCAATCAGTGCCTGTGTTACATCTGTCATTGTCTCATGGCTCTCAGACACCTTTAAGTATACCAAAAGATACTAGACATTTAGGAAACAAATGCCAGAACACCTCTGTATTTTAACCTCTTATGTGAAGAAAGAGAAAAAGCAAATTCAAGGAAAGCAGTTATAAGTTCCTCTAGACCAAATGCTGGTAAAAAAATAAATAAAAAAGAAAAGTAAAATGGTATAAAATTATAGTAGTTTGAGCACCACTATGGTAGATATCCTACTAGTTCCAGGAAGAGCTCTAGAAGGATTTGCAAAGTTTTAACTGTGTTTCTTGCTCTCATATTTTTTTAAATATTATAGAACAAATATCTGATATTAATAATATATTTCTTTTTAAGCTTCTTAAGTGTAGCTAGTAATAATGAATTATAGTATGTGGTTGGTAGAATACTCGATAAATTATTTTGTTTATAATTTATTTGTTTTGAGAATTTTTTGCTTAAAGCTCTTACAAACTGTGTTAGAATTACAATGAATGGTGTATTAAAGCACAGGTACAGGCAGTGTTACAAGCTCTTAAAAAGTACAGACGCTATTGTTAATAGATAAATTATGCATGCTCGATGATACTCTACATCTGTTGATTTGCCGAATAGCTAATTAAAATGCTTTAAAGACATTGTGCTGTTTAAAGCACATTTTGTGATTTCATAAAATGTCATTTATCTGGTGTGAACCATGCTTGTTTGAAAATGCATTCCACAAAGCAACAAGGACATAGTTTCTGCATGCAAATAAATCTCTCAAGTAAGGTGCCTCGAACTAGTTTGACCTATAGTGGACAAGAGACAGTGATTTACCTTACCTACAGCAAAAACCATTAAAACAAAGCAAATTACAATGATGTATTCAATATGGTTTAAGAAAAAAAGAAATAAAATAGAACATTTGTTTATATTTACCTAGAAGTTTTTATGTTCTAGGTGATGGGAAACTGAGTTATGCTGTGAAACACTTTATATTTTCAGGAAAAAAAAAAAAAAGGTTAAAAAAAAGAAAGCATCCACATTCATCCAACAAAATGCAGCTTATATTTTCAGGAAGAATATTTATATTATAATACTTCCCTTCATGTAGTATTTTAATCTTCAGAGGACTGCAACAAGTATAACTAATTAATCTTCCAAGTAATCTTGCCAATTAGAAATTAATTTCTCCATTCCAGATGTACAGAAAGAAGACTTGGAGTCAAGTAGTTTCATTTGCTGAAACTGCAGCAACCTATACAAAGCTGAATTTGACTAGAAAAGACAAAGAGCCAAACTGTCAAAGGGTTGTAGGAACTATGACATGCAACACTACAGTACATAAAAATAACCCTCTGGTTCTGGAAGGGCAGAAACAGAAACCTGTAGG
>NW_010317646.1:44716-52488 GCF_000700745.2 Antrostomus carolinensis
AGAGTGAGACCGTGCAAATAGGAAGCAAAGGTTGCCCCATTTTACAAAACAGCTTCTTGATTATAGAACTTGTCATGTAAGTGGAAACCTGAGTAAATCTTAGTCTGAGGACATTTGGACTGATCACCAGCAGTGTGCTCTAATGTGAGCCAAAACTAAAACAATATTAAGATATTTCCTCTTAGTTGATGTACAGCACTCTGCAACCAGAAATGCAAAACTCATAGGAGTTGAAAATGAATAATAATAGAGATTATGATACTCTAGCCTAGCAATGAGGATAGGTTTTTCGTTTGGATGTCAGGTTAGCTTAGCTAACTCCTACAAAGCTGAAGTTGTGAGATTTGAAATGCTCCTGCCTGCAGAGATCTGATTACAAAGATCATGTTTACAAGAAGACTGAAAGCAAAACTTTAACTTATGAGTGTCTAATTTACAGATTACAAAATTGTCTTTGGTTGTGATAGTTACTGAGTACCTGACACACAGGGTAGGATTTAGTTCCAAATTAAAATAATTAATTTTAGGAATTTACATATAAGTACCTATACTTGTTCTAAATATCCAAGCATCTAATGGAGTCAGTAGGTGATTAGTTAACACAAAAAATTAGCTCCCTCTCAAATAAACATCTATAGCTTCTCTCAGCTCCTGAAAGACAGATATTTATTCCCAAATATAACTCAGCAGGACAGTTAAGGCATTAATATAGTTCTGGTAAGAATGACACAGAACCTGTGTGAGAACACGTCTTTATGGAATGACAGTTGGAAGACAGTTGAGAGACCACAGGTCACTTCAAATACTATTAGTATGCCCATATAATCAAATCCCTGGCAATTTCTTTTAGAAATTTAGTCACTGTCGACTATATTGATTAGATTCTACTAACTATAACAGAAGTTTAGTCACTTAGGATGGCATAAAATCCTGTCAGTAAACATCTATTTTTAGGCAACAAAATTCCACCCTAACAGACACATTTATTTAAATAAATAAATAAATAAATTAAAAATAGGTCTGTAAGGAATTTTTTGGCAAAATACTTAAGAATTAAGTGTAGTTTTTGTGAATAGAGTTTGGCACCTATAACACTTTGTGGATCTGAACAACAGCTTTACCAAAACACCAATAGTAAGTTGTTGCTGGCAAAAAATTGTTCAGCAGTTCAATTTAAACTCACTTCATGGAGTTAAAGTTAATCAGAATTGATTCATTAATTTATTAATGACATGCAATTAACTGACAATCAATGTACTATATATTCAGAATCAATATCAATAATACAGCAGATAATCAATAATGCATTCACTTACAAAATACAAATAAACAGTGTTGCTAAACATCTGAGGTTACAACCACACACACACTTTCATATGCAAACCCTACTGGTGGATTACACCCCATCTCAGCCTGTGGGTGCAGGTTCCCCCGCATGTAGACCCTCCTGTGGAGATGTGGGTGCTCCAACTGAGCATGCATCCTTGCCACTGCCTGTGCCCAGCTGTGGGCAGGTGCTCCACACAGTCCTGCATATACCTTGGGAAGTTATTCACCCATGCCTCTCTTGATTTGTGTGTCACTGGCTGAGTGAAGGCTGCTCCTACGCCCCACAGGGAGGTACAGGGACTGACCCAGACAGGAATACGGGTGCCACAGTGTGTCATTTGGCAGTGCTCCTCATCACACTCCAAGACCTCTCACCCCATCTTTTACAAATTTCCAGATCTGTTTTCAGGTTCACTCATTTTTTGTGTCTCTTTGTAATTCCCTGATTAACACTCAAGGTGACTGTGGTGGACTGACATTGACTGGCTGCCAGTTGCCCACCCAGCCTCTGTCTCTCCTCTTCCTCAGCAGAACAGGGGGAGAAAATAAGATGGAAAAGCTCCTGAGTTGAGATAAAGACAGGGGGATCACTTATCAATTACTGTCACAGGCAAAATAGAACCAATTCGGAGAAAATTAATTTAATTTACTAAAAATTAAAATAGATTTGGATGTTTAGAAGCAAAGACAAAATTAAAACAACACCTTCCTTCACCTTTACTTTTCCAGACTTAAATTCATTCCTTTATTCCTGTCTCCCCTACCTCCTCCTTACTGCCCAAGCAGGGGGATGGGGAATGGGGTGTACAGTTAGTCCAGAAGTTTGTCCCTTCCTCCTCATACTTTTCCCTGCTCCAGCATGGGTTATCTACAGGCTCCAGTTTCCTTCTAGGAATATCCACCTTCTCAAGTGTCGGGTCCTCAACAGGCAAATATCTGCTCAGGTGCCTGGATCACTTACCACTCCCCTCCCCCCTCCCCCCTTTTTCCCTTGATGTACACAGGGCTGTTTCTCACAGTTGTGTTTTGTAGTTTTTTGGTTTGTTTGGTTTTCCCCACTTCCCCACTCCTCTCCACTCTCTGGTATTTTCTGTAGTTTCTTAAATAGGTTTACCAGACATGCCACCACCCTGGCTGGAGGGCTCAGCCGTGCCCTGCGATGGGTCAGTTGGAGCAGATTGGAACCAGCTGTGTCCAGCACAACGCCGCCCTGGCCTCCGCTCACAGAGGCCACCTTGCAGCCTGCATTGCTGGTGCCTGGGCACAGACAACCTACGCAAAAGCTGATTACCAGTTCCATTTGGATATCGTTTAGTAGTGGATAGGTGGATAGGTATGGTTGGACTTGATGATCTCAAAAGTTGTTTCCAACCAAAGGGTTCTATGATTTTAAGCATGATCACCTGAAGTGATCAGTGTTCTTTTTGACTCTAAGATAAACACTTTAGGGCAAACACCCTCCAGACAGTTTTCTATATTGGACCTGCACACATCATTTACACTCACAATGTAATAGGTGTTGTCATCCATGACATTTTTTCAAGGGTAGACCATGCAGGCACTCTGACATTAAGTCAGTGACAAAACTCATGACAGAGCTCCTGTAGGCTTCAGTCTTGGCCGCTTGGTATCACTAGAGCTGCATCACTTCATTTTGTTGTGTTGGTGAGATGGTATATTCAGCTATACCTAGCTGTTTCACTACAAGGACAGACTACAAGTTAAAATCACATTTTAATATTTTCACAGTATCAGTGAGTTAATATGATGGAAACTCAAACTTAGGTTATTTTGGTTAGAAATAGCAATGATACATAGCAGATACAAGAATAAAAAACATGTCTTAATGTACTGTGATTTAAAAATATTTCATCCCAATATATAGAATTAGAACAACGAACATCAAATACAAGAATTCACACTTACATACTCATTGAATCACATCAAAAGTTATCCTTCAAATTAAACCTATAAAACCAAGGATTCTAATTCCATCTCTAAGCAGAATCATATTTCCCATCTGTTTCTTACTCATTTTACTTAATTTCATAAATTCTTCTCTTGTGGTAAATCAGGTAATTTTAATCAAGTATTCATATTGACTTCTTATAAAAACAGATCTGGAAAGGACCTTGAGAAGTCTTATGTTTTATTCCTGTGACCCAAGGAGGAATAATTTGTGACTGATGTTTGTTTAATACGTTTTTAAAGACACCCCTGCCAACTGATGGATTCCACAATATTTCCCCAGGCAATCTATGACATTGCTTCATTATCTTTACTGTTGTATATTTTTCCCTCAATGTCTAACTGGAAACTTGCTTACTGAAATTAATTTTCAGCACTTCTCATCTATACTATATACATGATAAACAGATTATTCTCCTCTTTGTACCAGCCATTTATTTCATGAAGACTATCATTTGCTCTCACTCTGAAGGTCTTTAGACTAAAATCTTGCAACCATTTCAGTCATGAACCTGTAGGTTATGAGATTTAGATCTCAAACATTCATTTTTTGCAAATTCTCAATTTGGTCACATATCCAACATCAAAAACTGGACTTAGTAGCATGGATGGTATCATGACAGTGCTAAAGCAGAAAAATTATACTGAGTATGTAGTAATCATATGTTAGTCATTTCATTGCTTCATAATAAGATTACTTTAGTGATGTAAGATCATAAATACTCAGGATAAATCCCAATCCTTTTATAAAGAAAACTATCAATCAAGTCTGTTTTCCCCATCTATGTCTTTATGGAATCTATTATTCCGAACTGTTCTGAACTGGACTATATTTTTAAAATTGATTTCAACCTATCCTTACAGATATTTTTTCAGTTATTAAAAACTGAGTTGAATTCCAGTGTTGTATTTCCATACGGTCTATCCCAGTACTGATAGGTCAGAGACTGATTATACATGGTATGACCATGTATGCTTTCAACTTTCAAGCAAGAAAGGAAAACATATTATTTTGAAATTCCATTTCAGAATCTGCATCAGCAAGTGTTATCTTACCATAATTATATACTTACTACCACATAAAAAGAAAGCTCTTAATAATACTCCTCTATTAATTCCAATCACACAAATTAAAGAGCTGAGAAATGAGTTACAGTATTTAACAGGGATAAAAAGTCCAGAAAAAATATGCAAATATAATATTAAAGTTAAAATCACTGACTATGCATTTCCTTTAAGAAATAAAATTATACTAGTCTACTTTTACTTAGAAAAAAAATAACAAAAGAAGAATACAGCCGAGTACAAAGTTGATTAGTCAAGGTTTCTTTTTTCTTACAAATTCTATAATGATATCCTCTTTTTCTCAGAAATTAAAAAAAAAAAAAGTTAGAAAAGCTTCAGTTGCAACTTTGATTTACCTTTGCACTTGTAGCTGATACAGTACAGTTCCGAGTCTTCTGTATCCAGTAGAATTTTATGTGTATTAATTTTAATGAGAATTAAAGTAATTATTCATACTGCTGGAACAGCTCATTAAACTTTTTTTTTTCTTTCTTCCCCCCTCCCCCATCTTTTTAAACAGAGAATTGAGTGGTGCACCATTAGAACAATTAAGGCATTGCTGAATTGTATGCATTTATCTGAAACCTCCTTGTACAGACAGATATAGCAGGTTATTCTTTCATTTTTCCTTTCTGTCCATGCTAATACTTCCTACATCTGTTGAAGCACTGACTTGTTTAACTTAATTAACTGAAACTTTTTTAAGGCCTCAATAGTTTCTGTAAAACAGACATGACACAATATATTTGATCTGCTATTTTTGTGTTAATTCTAATTAGAATGTACTTATTCCTTCTCCAAGAGATTGCTTTTTTGTCTTCACATAACTCCTATTAGAACTCTATCTTCACGCTGCACGGACACAGATTTAATGACTTGCAACTTAAAAGAGCTGTTCAGTTGCATTTGCAGTGTGTCACATATGTCATGATTTTAGTTTGCGCACTTTCAATAAGAAAACATAAAAAAAAAAGGCATTAAACAGACTCATAATATTTAGTTACTCTTAAAATATTATTTGGCATAAATAGATTATAATATGTTAATTTTGATTTCTTCTGTGTTCATCTGGGTTCCAGGAATGGAAGATAGTTACATTAGAATGCTAATGGTATTCTTGACACAGAGAAGATCTTTGAATTAATAGTACCTACATTTTAATAGTAAAGATCAGTCAGTTCTTCCCATGAATGTGTGAAGTTTTCTACTAAACTATTTTGTTACCATTAATGTGGAGAATTCCTTCTGTCCTACAGTCTCATTCTACCATTATTGCCTAGAAAACTCAATTATTTGTACAGTTGTACAGAGATACCTACATTAGCACGATAATCAGTCTCATCTCAGGTTTAGACACCACCTGTCTGTATACACATTCTGTATACATATGCTGGTAATATTCCTACTTCATCCTGTATACACAAAAAACGTAATCATCTAAATTTGGTGGTGCTTTTAATCTGTACAAATTAATCCAGTAATGGGCAAAACTCCAGAAACACAGTGGTTGTAGATTCATACTTTTCCAGAATAATGAGTTTACTATTGCTACTGGAGTACACTTTCTGCTACTCCAGAAAGGAAAAGTTTTATTTTAGGTCCTGCATCATATCTGTTGGTTCTCTGTACATGTTTTATATAGCTCAGGACATCTCAAATGGCACTAACCACTTATGCTTAAGCAAACTGAATTGAGCCTTTCATGTTTGAGTGCTTGTGGACTGGGAATATGGTAGTCAGATCTGTTGGCACCTTGGGAACTTGAGATATGATAGTCAGAACTGTTGATCTGTGTCCTACTTTTTCAGGAGAGACTCATCATCAGAATCCTTTCAAGCAAGACAGTGTTTGAATACAGGGCAATGAGACACATGGTGCTGGAAGTAGGCTTATCCCGTCTACTTTACTTGGGTGTACTTGGATTCACCCTCAGGGAAAGAACAGGCCCAATCTCTTTTCCTTTTGATGTGCTTTAGATTTTGTTTAGAACTCATGCTTCAGTTGCAAGCTGGTATCCAAACAGAGAGATATACTTGTGGAGAGTAGTATAGACATCTATGACTTCACTAGTCATCACAGACTTCCTTTATAGTTAGTGGAGGGAAAAGAGACATCTAAAATGAGAGCATAGATGAGATAGCAGCATCTAAAATTAGTCAGGCACATCAAAGCCTGAAAGTGCAAGTTTGTCTCTGTCAAATATAAGGAATTACTAGCTTAGACTGGAACACCTGCACAGTGAGCATCTAAAGGCAAGTAAGCTAAATCTTAGAGAGAATTTGAATTCAAATATGGGTCTGACTTTAAACACTTGATTCAGATTTATCTACTGGTTTTGACAGGACAGCTTTATTTTCTCAATCCAGGGTCATAGCTGTTCATATATATCACAAGAATTTATTGAAATGTGATCAGTCATTCTTAAATGTAAGCAGTCACTCACAGTAAAAAGGTGTGTTTCAGTTTGTGCCCATTGCCTCTACTCCTATCATTGGGTAACACTGAAATGAGTCTGCCTCCATTCTCTTTGCATGGTCCTCTCAGGTATTTATATCCATTGATAAAATCCACTCTGAGTTTTTTCTACCCTAGGGAGCTGAACAGTCCCAGCTCTCTTAGCCTTTTGTCACAGGAGAGGTGCTCTAGTCTCTTAATCATCCCTGTGACCCTTTTTTGAGCTCTCAAAAAACTGTAGCATATTTAATGAGAGCTGTATTTTGTTTGGATTTGTCTTGTTTCAGTTTTTTTAGTGATATGTATGGCAGTCTGATATTCCAAACCAAAATTAAATTAATTAAGTTCCTTGTTCTTAAAATCTCTGTTCATATTCTTTGTGCAAACCTCGTATAACAACTAAAAAAAATACTTTTTTTGAGTGAGTCATCAATATCTTCACAAATTCAGCAGGGACACTGACAAATTTGGATGTCAAATTTGTTCAAGTTTAGTTATCAAACTATTGGTTCTTTTAAGATTATACAATTTACAAAGCAGACGGAAAATTGTGCAATCAGTTAAAATAATTAACTTTTTCCTATATAGGTACTAATGAAATATATCTATTACTTTATGATGGCTAATGACACTCTTCTGGTTTTCAAAGCTATCAAAAGTCCAGCTAAAGTAAGAAGTTAATAATCTTATTTATCATATTCTGGAAGGACAGAACCCCTGTCTTCACCATGTTTTGGGAAATCAGAGATACACAGGAAAAGTTGTCCCAATACATTTGACATGCTCCCTGATTGCAGGGACAGGATATGAAAGGTAAAACAATCAGTTATGTTATTAGCAGATCAATATGCTTCAGAATTTGTTTCCCTTTCTAGACCACTTGGGGAGATACTTTTGATGAGTTAACCTTAATTAGCTGACAGAAGCCCACCCAGCTGCTCTTTCTTTCCCTCTCT
>NW_010317646.1:52521-60215 GCF_000700745.2 Antrostomus carolinensis
AGCTCCTGGGCTGAGATAAAAACAGGGAGATTACTCGCCAATTACTGTCACAGGGGAAACAGACTCGGTTTGGGGAAGATTAATTTTATTTATTGCTGATTAAAAATAGAGTTAGATGGTGAGAAACAGTGACAAAAACTAAAACAACTTTCCCCCTCCTCCACCTCTTTTTCCCAGTCTCAAGATTTACTCCTTCACTCCTGACTCCTCCACCTCCTCTACTCCGAGCAATACAGAGGGTGGCTGTCAGTTTATAACAGCTCCCCTTTGCCGCTTCTTCTTCTTCACACTTTGTCCCTGTTTCTGTGTGGGTTCTTTTCACAGGCTACAGACCTTCAAGAACTACTTCAGCATGGCTCCTCCCCATGGACAGCAGTCTGTCAGGAACAGACTGCTACAGCATGGGTCCTCCATGTCCTGCAGTTCCCGCCACAAGCCTGTTCTTGTGTGGGCTCTCCACGGGCTGCAGCTTCCTTCAGGACCTAACCATCTGCTACAGTGTGGGGTCCCCCACAAGCTGTAATGTGGATGTCTGTTCCACCATCATCCTCCATGGGCTGCAGGGGATTAGGTCTACTGTGATGGAGTTTATGTTTTTATTAGATTAATTATTTTATATTATTTGGGTAATGCTGCCAGATCCAACACACTGATCCTGAGCTTAAGTTAGTAACTCTCATGGCAGTCCTGACAAAACTAATATGGCTTAATGCAAAACCTCTCACATGTCTGTGAACTCCCAAGTGCAGCCAATATGAGTTTATTCTCTTCCCATTTAACCTAATCTGATGACAAATTATCCTTCTTTCTATGAAATTGCATCTATTTCAAGTATAACTTTCTTTAACTTCAAACTCAAGCCTTTCATCTTTTCAGAGGCATATAAATAGATAAAGAGTTACCAGAGGAGTTTTCTAAGACCTGCTTAGTAGGGCAAATAGGTCACACTTACAAAGTCTCATGTAATACAGCTTTTCCCACTGTGCATACTGGACTGTATCTATGTTTCTATTATAAATATTTTGCAAGGGTTTCTCATTCATTTCAGTGAGCTGGCACCAGAGCAGGGGCAGTATTCTAGGGGCTGCTGGTTATGATTGCAGAAGGAAAAAATGAGATTGTTTTCTCTGTCCACTATCTGTTTCTTTTTTTCTAAGGATTTCATCAGTGTTTGGTGCTACAGCAGTTCACTGAGTCCGAGGAAGTTATCTCCAAAGAATATTAAACCTCTGAGTCACTGCTTTTCAAAGCAGACTTCCCATAAAAATTCTTATATAAACAGCTTTGTATGTGGCTGAATTAAAACCATTTTCTTAGATTGTGACCAAATTACCAGATGATTCAAACCATACTCATAAAAATAATCTATTCTTTTCAATATTTAGTATTCCACTAGTTTAGCTTTAAAATGAGCAATGGGTGTAAGCTGGAACACAGGAGGTTCTGCTTAAACTTCAGAAGAAACTTCTTTACGGTGAGGGTGACAGAGCACTGGAACAGGCTGCCCAGAGAGGTTGTGGAGTCTCCTTCTCTGGAGACATTCAAGACCCGCCTGGACGCCTTCCTGTGTAATTTCATTTAGGTTCCTGCTCAGGCAGGGGGATTGGACCAGATGATCTTTTGAGGTCCCTTCCAATCCCTAACATTCTCTGATTCTGTGATTCTGTGAAAAGCAAATATATTCTACAATCACCTATAATTTTCATTACAATTATATTTAACTGTACTAAGGAAGAACTCTTCCTAGACAATTGCTGTTTCTTGATGATGTTTGATTTCTTGCTTAGGTAATTGATGTTTTCTCACTTAATAATTGCATTTTGGGGTCTGCCCTGCATGTTCTGAGTGACATAACTGTGCTTTTACCTCTATTCACTCAAACAAATCTTAGCACTGGGTCAGATGTAAAGTACTAATGCTTTTAAGTGAAAACACAGGAGGCTTACAGAGTTTAAGAGAGAATATCACAATGAAATACCATATTTTTGGCAGCTACTGAAAAGTTTGTCATTATGAAGGCACTTACTAACAATCCACAACTCTAAAATACAGGATAATTGTCAGGATACTGAGGGCTCTGCTAGGACAAAATGTTCCTGCCTGACTCCTGCCTCAGAGCTCTCTCCACCCTGTCCATGGCCCAAGACCACATGTGAGCCCCCCAGGGCAATCCGTCGCCACCTCAGAGACACCACAGCAGGGCAGGTCTCCAGCCCCTCATAGTCCTGCCTTTCATAGTCACAGGCCTTGCCAAGCTGGGCTCACCTGTGGGCCTATGTCCTGGCCCAGACTCATCGCAGTCCCATTCCCATGGAAGTGCCCCATGCCTGGGGCTGGGGCTGCCCCAGTACCCCCTGGAAGCCCTGCTCCTGGATGGGGTGGTGAGACAAGGTCTGGCTGCCAGGCACTACCCTGATGGACCCCTGGGGAATCCCCAAACCCAGGGAGCTGCCAGCCTGCACAGTGCCCTCACAGTGACTTAGAATTTCCAACATAAATTATCAGAGTAAGCTGACATACTGTATATCCCCTGGAAAACAGTTTTTTAAGTGGAATTTGGCAGAAAAAAGATGGGAAAATATGATAATTCTCATGACTGTTCAACTTAATCCAATAATCAATAAGTTCATAAATTTTGGTATATCCTTCTTTCATTCCAGAAATGGTAAATTTATTTCAGATCATGAACATATATCACTACATAAATAGAATTCTACAGTTAAAAGTATACTTTAAATTAATCTGGTCATGTGGGTTATACTGTGATTAAGGAGACTGTTAGGAGGGCTCAGTGCAGCAGTTTACCCTCCTCCTAACAGGTTAGAAGAAAAAACTTCAGCACTGCCTAGAAACAGTGTGTCCATGACCTGTGCAGGTATTTCCATGCAACACAAGGTTTTCTTAACAAGGAAAATCCTCTGCCTAGTTTTGCTCTATGAGATCTTTTTTCTCTTCTTTCAAACCTGTTATGAACCAAGGTCCAAAATGAACAAAGTTATACTAGATAATATTTTTAGGGTTTTTTGGAAATAATAGTTGCCATTAGTTCCACAGTGCTCTAGAGTAGATGTTGACTGGGAAATTAAGAAATTTGTTAAGAATATAATCTTCACTATAAATATACAGAGAAATGTCAATAGTTATTGCCATATTTACACATTCTGTGGATTATTTTACTGAAACGTGATGCTTACAGCCCTGGTTGGGATGCTGAACACAAACACTTAAGATTATAACCATAACACCAGTTCTGGTTAGAAATTATGGCTGCAAGATTCCATGTCTTAAATCTCCAGGCACAGAAATTGCTTTATGAAAGGAAGAAGTCTTGTGCCATTCATTGAACAGCTTTTATGGAAAACTCCAATACTTGGCGAAAGGTTGTCAGCAGCAGCATAATAGACAGCATAGACAGCTGCAAGCAGGAGGTATCACTATCAGCAATGAAGAATAGGGGGTCAACAATTCACTAAAAGCATCCTTCGCTGCTCCTTATTTCTGTTTGTTGTGTTTTAACCCCAGTAGGCAGTGAAGGCACATACAGCCACTTGCTCATTTCACCACAGTGGGATGGGGGAGACACTTGGAAGGGTAAAAGTGAGAAAACTCACTCTTTATCACGAGATAAAGACAGTTTAACGGGGAAAGCAAAGGTCATACATGCAAGCAAAGCAAAATAAGGAATTCAGTCACTACTTCTTATCAGCAGGCAGGTGTTCAGCCATCTCCCGGAAAGCTCCATCACGCATAGTGGTTAATTTGTAAGACAATCACTATAACTCTGAATGTCCCTCTTTCTCATTCTTCCCCACAACTTTTATTACTGAGCTGGATGTCATACAGTATGGAATATCCCTTTGATCATTTGGGGTCAGTTGTCCTGACTATGTCCTGGCTCTCGACTTCTTGTGCACCTCTAGCTTACTCACTTGGTGGGGCAGCATATGAAGCAAAAAAGGCTTTGATGCTGTGCAAGAACTGTTTATCAATAACTAAAAAATCCCTATGTTATCAACACTATTTTAATCACAGTTCCAAAACATAGCATCATGTAAACTACTAGGAAGAAAAATATCTCAGTCAAAACCCGTACACTGTTTAAAAGCAATGGACCTTAATTACTTTTCAAAAAAATTGATACTCTATGTCTGCACAACAGATATATCTTTACTCATTAGATATGCAGGTCAGGACGATCTAGTGAAAAATATGGAAATCATAAATAAAGGCTACTCTCTTCCCACTCAAATTATATACTGGTATGTTAACAGTAACAGTCATTGAAATTCTATTTAAAAAAGGGGAAAAGTCTAACTTTATCCCTGTCTTGGAATATTCAGGAGAAGGAAATATAGATGTAGAGGTTGACTGTACCATTGAGAACTACAGCTTTAAAGCTTTTCTGCCTTTGGAGTAAAATGGCGGGGAAAGCACTGTTCCTCCCTGCCATTAACTAGAATGTAATCAGTATGGTATTTAAATTCTTTCTATTAAGGTTTGTTCTGAAAGGCCAAGTATTGTCCCAATGCGTGTGTGACAGTTTCACTGGGCTAGCCCTTGGCTAGCAGCCAACACAGCCGTTCACCCACTTCCCCCCCACCCCCAGGGGATAGGGGAGAGGATTAGAGGCAAGGATTAGGAGGCTTGTAGATTGGGATAAAAACAGTTTAATAATAGAAATAAAAGAAAACTTAAAAAAACCCAAACTAAACAACTAATATTAAAATAGTAGTGATAATAATAACAGTAATAAGATATGGAAATGAGTGATAACCCAGTGCAACTGCTTACCACCCACTGATAAGCCTGGCCCATTCCTGGATAACAATCCTGGAGAAGCAACAATCCTGAACTGAAACTGTGATCCCTGAAGAGCAAGAACCTGAGAACAAAACCTGTGTGAATCCACCCCCCCTTTCCAGTCAGCCCCGGACAATATACTAAACATGACGGGATATGATATGGAATATTTCATTGGCACATCCAAATTCCAGTTTTGGGCTTTGCTATTCACTGCGCTTCTCCCTTCCAGTCCTAATGCAGCTGTGAACAGTCAAACACGATGGCCTTGAGCTCCAGTGCTAACTAATAACATTAGCACTTTTATCAATGATGTTCTTATAGCAAGTCTGAACTGAAACCAAAACACAGCTCTTCTAACTACGGAGAAGAATATTAACTCTATCCTAGCCAAACCAGGACAACATGAACTGTCTTTACCTTTTTTAGGTCAGTTGGAGAAGGGCATTAGGATATGCAAACATCCCCCTACTGATTCCAAGCTCAGAGAATTCATGGGCTTATTTCTTCTTTGGATGAAAAGCAATCAGTGTCAATGTTATAACTCTTGCACAATTTCATATAAATTAACTCTTCCCCTTTACTGCCTTTGAAAACCACACCAGGTTCAAAAGGCATGGCTACACAGGCAACACAGACATATCTTTGGCACGTCTTGGTATAGAAAATTTACTCTGGTTCACAGAAGAGAAATAAAAAAATTAAGACTGTGACAGTGTACACAAAAGGACCGGAGTCTCTATTTTAAACAGACACAGTTCCAAACAGATTTCTAGCAGACAACCTGAGAATCTAGCCCAACTCATTGAACAAATTGGGTGGGTATGGCACCCTGGGTTCTTTCAGTGTCTGCATATAAGTTATGCATTTCTCATTATTAAGAAAAAAAAAAAGGGGGGGGTTAATCATTTATACATTGGTGACTTGGAAAAGCTGTAGAAAATTCTTATTATGGTTAGGTAAAACCTCGGGAGATTATTTATTTATTTATTTATTTATTTATTTATTTATTTATTTATGTAAATATTAACATTTCTTACACACTCACATTTAAAGTGACTTTGAAAAGCAGTCTTCCTATAGGCAAACATACCCTTCTCTAATGGACACTGTTTTATTGCAGTTGTATCATAGGTCAATTTTTTGAAGTATAGACATTTAGACTTAAAAGAATCAAAGGAGTGCTCAGAATTCAGTGAAAGAGACTAGTGACTAGTTTCATTATAAATACTGCATCACTGGCATAAATAGTGCACTAGATAAATAGTGCATCACTGGCAATAGCTCCAGAAAGAGGTGTGAGAGGTAAATATGTATCAGGGCAAAGAAAAGCACTTTTAAAGAGGAATGGGACAGACACATTTAATAGATTTTGTTCTGTTTTGACTATGTGTTTGGGAAATGAAAATGAGAAATGAAAAAGAAGAAAAACAGAGAAGTAGTGAGAGAATCAAACACAGATTTGACACTGAATAAGCTCAAGATGTGTAGACCTAAGAAATGTATTTGGGATTTTGGTACTGTCCCTGTAATGAATTGAAACAAAGAACCATTTTTTGTTTGTTTGTTTTTTTCTTAAGAACACTGCAGATTTAACTAGGTCCATTTGCATCTTAGAGGCATAGATCAGAACATGGTAAAGTCTTCTTGTGGAAGAATTCTCTCAGCTAATAATGAAATATGACTCTGTAAACTGTAATCAGAAACCAGATAGTTTAAATTCATGACCCAAAATAAGCAAAAGTCTTCCTCTTACTATCCATCTGCACCCAACACAGTATCAAGGTGCAAATTGGATTTGACAGTATCAGATACCTGTTGACTAAAATAATTGGCCAAGAAGAATTTCCTGGAGAAAACTGAGATACTCATGCCTAGGTATTAAAACTCTGGGAGAATATTCCCACTCCAAAAACTAAATGAACACAGTAAACTGTAGTAAGATTAATTTAAAATTGCACAAATAAATCTTAAAAAAAAATAGGAAAATAATTTAACAAAATTTACATATCCATGAATAATATTTTTTCAGCTCCTTTGCTGAGGTACAATGTTATTGTTTACTATGCATTATAAATAAATTAAATATAGTACTGTTCTGCCCATGTCCCCAAATAGAATGTAAAAAAAAATCCAACTTCAAAATATGCTTTTTAGCCAGTGATTTATGTGATCATTATTCTCAACTCATCCATAAGTAAAAAACTACCAAGAGTAAATCCCCACCTAGTTACTGTAGAATTGCTTTATAAAAATAATGTCAGCTACAAAAATATTTATTCTTGTTATATACTCACTTGCTTTTTAACTGCATCTGTTTTGCGCAAAGTTTTTAATGAGGAATTAAATCTGTGATTCATAGATAGTAAAACTTCAGAATTTAGTGTTCAATGTAAATTCCTGCAATTTAAAAGCAAGATGATTTTTCTGAGAGGCTGAAATTAAAGTTATTTTTAGATTTGCAGCTTCACATTCTGAAGCCTGAAGTCTGATGTGGCTTTACAGTTTCTAACCCAATATCCTCATCTGCACATTGCTCATATACTTCAAGGACTTTGAACAAACTAAATTATGTAACATAACAACTATGTAATGCATAAAATAACCCTCCAGCCACACCCAAAGGTAAATGAGTACCAGAGATAATGTATAACAAAAATCAGCAACAAAGATAAATTCAGTGTATCACAGAACTTGTGAAATTTTTGTTTCAATATGAACCAGATCTTTTGTCAGCAACCTAGATAACACTATTGTATGACAGCACAGAATTGTATAAGGTATAATCACAGAATCACAGAATGTTAGAGATTGTAAGGGACCTTGAAAGATTATCTGGTCCAACCCCCCCTGCCAGAGCAGGATGTATTTATTATTATTATTATTATTATTAT
>NW_010317647.1:0-71625 GCF_000700745.2 Antrostomus carolinensis
TTCCACACCACCAATGACAACCCTCTGAGCCAGTTCTCAATCCTCGTCACCGTCCAATTATCAAGTCCACACTTCTTGAGTTTGCCAATGAGGATGTCATGGGAGACAGTATCAAAAGCCTTGCTCAGGTCCAAGTATACAACATCCACTGCCCTCCCCTTGTCTATCCAGCCAGTTGTTTTGTCATAGAAGGCAATCAGGTTAGTTAAGCAGGATTTCCCTTTGGTGAATCCATGCTGACTACTCCTCATGACCTTCTTGTCTTTCACATGCTTAGAGATGGCCTCCAGGATGAGCTGTTCCATTACCTTTCCAGGGATTGAGGTAAGGCTGACACAATTGCTCAAGAACAGGATATAAACATATGTATATATGTATGATTCCACTTTCTAAGTCCTTAAATTCATAGATCTCAGAGGGTAGCCTCCAAAATCAAGCATGATTTGAGGGAAAGTCCCATAATCTTTTTTCTTAATCTGTTGTTTTCAGTGATTATTAGGACACATCTTGGAAAATCCCTGTACAATATGAAATATATGAGCTCATTTGTCTACACATTTTCTGATGATTCATTTCTAGCTAAAGGGGAAACAAATCTGCAAGATATAGTTATCACCATCTCCTTATCCCTCCATAGGCAAGTTAAACTGCTTAGAAAACATTACTTTTCCCTAAAATGTATTTCCTCAGCAGCTTTACCCTTGTTATATTGCAACTAGCGGATAAAAGGCTGCAGGGAGATCCTGAGCATGCAAACCGATCCTAGGCAACAGAAAAACAGAACTCTCTCTTTTTCTTTTTAGGCATTGTGCTTCAGTTCTCAAAGAGGGAGTAATTAGAAAACATGTATTGTTTATGTCTGTCATATCACATTGTAAAGACTATAACAATTTACTTCTTCACTTGCTTGTAAAGTTAATTTGAATTCACTTCTACAGAAAATATGCAACACGTTAACATTACTTACAACTTCAACTTCACCACAGAAACCACTTTAACAGTAAGATAAAAATATGTAACATTTCTGGAAATTAAACAAAAAATACTGAAATCAAAATTTAAATTTAGATCATTTCGCAAGACAGTTATCTATATTGAAACCAGTCTGCAGTCAAAAATTTCTGTGAATGTTTTTGAAGATCTTTAGAGTCCATTAATTGTTAGAACCCTTGAAGTTATTTTCATTTTACAGATTTTTCTTTAGCATAGCATTAGTATAGCATTTCCTAAATTTATGTGACTGGAACTAGCTTAGAAGTGAAAAAAATATATATTTCTGACTGGCTCCTAAAAAACACCCAAGTTACTTCTTTACAATTTTTGAAACAGAAAGTCAGCCTGTTTACCAGAAGTTAATTTACATTATTGTCTCTTAGATACAGAAATCTATGTCACAGTGTTTTGAATTATGTTTTTAGAAAATCATATTCAAAGTAAGTAACGTGCAGATATTATTAATTAGCTTATTGCTTCAGTTTAAACAGTAGAAGTATGTAAATCGCTAGAATTGTTTTTACCTGTTGGCATGTGTCACTCAAGAGAATAGAAACAGGATGATGCATCCTGGTTCTCTGAAATTTAATGGATATAAGGTACTCTATATGAGCAAATGAATATAACCTCTTTTAAAGATTTACATAGTTCAAAGAAAAAAGATATACTGGATAAATTTTACTGTGATAACACAAGTTGAACTTCACGACAAATTTGTGTATATTTGGCTGTACGATAATTATTTTCCTCAATATAAAATTACTCTGGAAGAAACACTTCCAAACTTCCAAACATATCCAAACTTCTCTTCAGCATGATACTTAAGTTTATTAGATGAAATATTCAAGGTAAAGGTTTAGGACAAGATGCTCTTTTAGGGGAAGAAAAAGGAGGTTTTGTTTATGCGGATTTTATTTGACAATTTTGTCTAAAATTTCTTTTTCTACTATCTTGGAATACTACTAGTAGAGTAAGTTTTCTGCAATAATTTAACTATTCTACTTTTCATATTACAAAAATAACACTTTTTGGGTACATTATTACTCCATTCAGAAGTAAGGATTAAATTTTCAGAACTGCTTTTTATTTTTTTTCTTGTTATTTCCTGTTATTATTCACTGACTCCAGACTGTCAGTGAAACCTCTGGTAAAACAACAACTTCTGTCTGCAGGAGAAGGATAATATTCCATCTGATGTATTACTAAAGAAAATATTCTATTGCCTAACACTAAATCAATATTAATTCTTGTAAGCAAAGACTTTACTTCCACAAATGACAGTCAGAAATACCATAAATTAGAAGGGCCACAGAGGTAATTTCATGTTTTAGTAACATTCTCACTAGAAGTGCTGATGAAGGCATTCGGGCTTTACAAAGGAAAGATCTCCCTATGATGAAACTCCAAGGTCTTGACCCTACTTTGATTAGCTCCATTGTGCAGAACCAGCTTTTACAGAAAAATGGTGGTGTGTTACATATCCATGCAAATCCTTCACATATACTTGCAATATGGACTCTTGAATTCAGTTATATTTAATAAAATTAACTATAAGAGATTATATGGCTAAGATGATACTTCAAATAAAAAATCAAAGAAATGCAATGCCTTGGGGAAATCTGAAAGAGATACACAGCTTTTTTCTTGCATGACAGATGGCAAAAATTCCTCAAAACCACAAATCTGTTGTTTGGAAAAAGTTTGATAAACTGGCAAAATTTCCACTGATCACTTCGGGGCTGCTATCAAAGAAAGTCAACCCATTTAATAAACAGAAGCACTCCCAGAGGCTGGACCAAAGAAAACTTCCACACTGCTAAAGCCACTTCACAGGCCTCATCATTATAGCCAGGGTGTTTTTAGTGAAGAATTATAGATTATAACAGTAAACTTTGGGCAAATCCTCCCTCTAAGGTATGCCCAGCTGAACCACCGGGAGCAGCTTTGCAGTGGCCATCCCAGGAGGACCTTCTCAGGCTGCTGCAGCACAGGAGAGGTGGGCAGGGCAGGAGCAGCACGAGGCGAGGGGCAAGCCAGCTCTCTGCCTCTCTGAGGCTGATAGAGCTCAGTGGCCTCTGAACCACCCCCTGTGAAGCAGACAAAGGTCCTGCTTCTTCATTCTGAATCCTGCATGTTTAAGTAGGCTCCATATGAGCACTGCACTGGGACTTTGGGTCTATCCTTCATACTTGTGTGCCACGCTTTCCTCATTTTTTCAAGGTCAATAGCCTAGCAAATGGATCTAGCAAACATGTTTCCATCTAGCTGGAACCTCTGCTAAACCCTTGTTACCTTTCAAATGTGAATAATGTCCTTTTTGTACCTATTCTGCCTGCTGCAGCATTAAATAGCACAAACTGCAGCGTGGTGTGATACATGTCATCACAGATTGTTATTCTCAGGTTTTGCAGCTCTCTGACTGTTGTAGCAATTAAATTAATTTAATATATTCACTATTTTTGAATGCCACACTTTGGCACCCAGATATTTAGTACATATTTCCCAGTTAATTTTCTCGCCTGTTTTCTGTAGATTTTGTCATTTATTATCAGCATAACATCAGTTTAAATACATCTTAGATAATTAATTCCAGCACAGTCACACTATTTTGGTACATTAATTGTTACTCAGTTCAATAGCATCTTGAAACTTTACAGCTTAAATGCAGATAAGTGTAAACAGAAATCATTGAGTGTACCATGAAAAGATAGCCACTCTGAACCAAAATAGACTAACAGTTTAGCAATTCACATGTCTATACAAAGGAGTTCTGAAATGAAAAGGTCTTCCATTGCAAAAAGGATAATAGGATTTAACATAAATTGCAGTGATTACTCTGACTGGAAATTGGTCAAAAGAGCACCTAGGTGATTTTTTAAAGTGATTATTAATGAAATGGTTACAATTACTTAACTTAATTTGTCTTTGATATAAATGTTTTTATATACATTTTGATGTATATTTGATATAAATGTGTTTGATAAGGTATTTTTTTCTGGAAAATATTTGCTTTTTGCAAAAGAATATTTAACTCACTGGTATAAGAGTAAAACTCAACACTGTCTTACACTTAGTATTTTTTGTTGACTTTTTAAATAGAAAAACAAAACTTTCTGCTATTGAAATATCTTTTTTTCCAAGAAACTCCAATAACTAATGAAAATTCAGAGCCAAAATGTTTTTATTTTTTTCTTTCAGGAGTCATTTTTGCTCTTTGAGATTAACTGTAAAATTATAAGGTACTTTAATCACATTTTATAATGTATTTAACCTCTGCTTTCTAGATATATGATTAGCAATAGAAGCTTACACTAAAACTAAGAAAATGTCTGACAATAGGAAGTATCAATCTACTTTCAGATGTTAATACTCAGCCACCATAATACGTGAATGGAATATTTGTGTTAACCATAGTTTTATGTTTAAGAATACCCTAAATCTCTAATAGAGACAGATATTCATGATTTAAAAATAAATTAGAAAAACTTCAAAACCAAAATAAATTACAAGAGAGCTTGAATTAAATGAAAACAAAAAACGACAGCATAGCAACAGAAATCTTTTCTAAGAGTATGCATATCATTGACTAAAGAAGAAAATACTATAAATCACACCAATCCACTTCTGTATTCAAAATTACTTTTAAATTACTTTTAACTCATCATCAAAATACAGTATGATAAAAATAGAAATGAAAGAAGTTTTCTACATTACCATGTATATAGTGCTCAAATTTAGAATTCTGAATTTATTTCATCTAGCTAATTAATTAAGTCTTATACTTGAACTTTAAATTCAGTATTTATGGGAACCAGAACTGCAGCATCAACAATTTATTCCATAAACTTTTTATATTAAAAATACAATAAAACCCTTGATTGAAAATATAAGTGCTATCAGCATTATAGGCCAGAGTGATTCTCTCTGCCATTGAGTAGTAAAATTCTTTGCATATCAGAAATTAGCACAATTGAACTTGAGCATTCACAGACTTATGAAAGTGACAGGACCCGTCCTTCCAGACCAGACAGCTGGTTTAACAATCAAGTTTCTTGTCCAAAAATACAATTACTGACTATTTCAAAGGAAAGCGTAAAAGCCATAGAACAGGCAATAACTAAATAGTTTCCTCATATGGAAAAGTCTTTATTAGCCTAATTGGTGTTTGGTTTATTTCCTGAAGCAAAGAGCTTATTGGTGTGGAGAGGAGGAAGGGGAAAACAAAGGGAAGACATAGCCCATAAAACTACGCTCAGCTATTCCCATTTATAAGCCTATCAAATTCTGCTGGCTAGGTCTTTAGTTCTACAAGCATTTTATAAAAATTAATTGCATGGAACATTTGTGTGTGGTATTATCTGTGTTAATTTCCCTGCCCACCCCCCTTCTTAATTATTCAGAATAGCTCCATTCCAATTATTTCAACTTTCCAAGTTTTATCTAGATATCTAAAATTTTAAAATTTAAACTGGTGTGTTAAAAAGAGACGTATAAAAACCAGATTTCCAATTTCTGCACTGTTTTGAGGGACTATGGATATCTAACCTAGGCTTATTTTTTTATTCAATATTTTTTGAGTATTTCTAATTATATACAACAGAAGTTATAGGATCAAAGAAGTCTATTCATAATAAAGTATTATAAAGTATCAAATTATTACTGAGCATATAATGATGTTCCCAGAAATCCCAAACTCTAAGCTTAAATTTTCAAAAACCAATTTGAAACCAATATAAATCAACTACAATTTATATAAAGTAAGAATATCAAAGATTTCATCATCCTATTAGCTTGGATGTTTGTTCGAATCCTCCTCCACAAGAGTTTCAAGAAGAAAAGTGACAAGTGTTTCTGCTAACAATCTTTTTAAGGAGGAGACACGGGCATCCCCAAGATACCATTAAATCAAATACTCCAATCAACAACACAGGTCAAAGGATACCACATGTACCTGTAACAATGAAACAACTACTCACTGCAGGTTTCAGAGGGAAAAGGCAGTTCTTGGACACTTTTGCACATTGCAGTAAGACTGAGAGTTAAGGAGATCTGCTTCTGATGCATTCAAACTCAACCTCTTCCACCTCCAGTGTTACAGCTCTTACCTTTTGCACATTCTCTCACACAGGTAACCCATAAGGTGGTACTTGATTCACTGCTGAATCAAAGTGTCTCAGTCTAAAAAAGTGCAGCTTTTCAGCATCTACATGCTCCAAGGGCATTTCAGCTGCACCTACACTACTCACATAAACTGAATGCATACTTAACTCTTCTTTTCAACAGCTTAATTTGTCTTGATCTTGCTTTGGTCAGAAGACCAAAAAGTAGCATGCTGGTATGCTACATCTTAAACACGGATAAGAACCATAAACAGAAATCATTAAGTGTACTATGAAAAGATAGACACTCTGAACTAAAGCAGACTAACAGTCTACACCTACACACCTACACCAAATACAGAGAATTATGCTCATATCTAAAACTTGTGTTGTGGTTATTGATTAACAGGAGCTGCAGCATTACATACATCTGATCATGTAGAAGGTTTCAGTCTTATCAATATGAATCATTAAAGATCAAGTTGGAAAGTCCTCTTTTGTGTTCTGTATTAGTCTCTATTCAGTGTATTCTTTTCTACTTTTGACCAAATAATATTGTCAACAGTTCTGCAAAAATTTCAGCTTTTATCTGGTCTTTTACCCCAACTTCGTCCCCTGTTGCTCCAATATACTATATTCGTAATTACTACATTACTGACTATTACTAATTGCTATATTATATAACTGGGCTTCTCTGCCTTTTTGTAGGTCATTATTTTCTGCTAATAAAACAAATAAAATGATCCTCATGATGCTTTGAGGTTGAAATGTGTGTCAGCTAGTTGCCAATCTCTGTTTTACTTTTGTTTCTAAAGAAAAAAATAGCTTTTCACTATTCTAACTCCTACATAAATCTAGCCCCCTTTAGTTTGGTACTCAATGCTTTTAGTTACCAGACCCTTTTGTAGTGGCTAACATGGCCTGAGCTGATGGAATTCTCTCTTGATTCTACACTGATTTCACATTGACTGCAAACACTTCTAGGGCTCCACATACCAGAAACACTATCTCCCTTTTTTCTCGGTAGCAACAAAGCTTTTCAGCTCACCCTAGTCAATCCACTGGGCATGTTCTAGTGATGGAGGCAAGGAAAGAGGAATAGCACAATCCCTCTCACTCTTTACCCTTCATTTATCAGCACAGGTTCCTGAATCTGAGCTGTGGTGGGAATGGCCAGGGGAAAGAATTCCTCACCAAGCATAGTGCTATCGATTTGTTTGCCAGAAGAGCTAATGGCAGCAGCACCAAGAAAGAAGCAAGGCAGCGAGTTTCAGAGAGGTTTTAAGAGGTAGTTGGGAATTAACTTCAAAAGGCAAATCAACCAAATGAGTCTAAAGTAAATCTAGCATGCTGCTCACTCAGCTTCTCTGAGCTCCCACCTTGGCCCTTGCCTCTTCACAGGGCATATTGCTTAAACTCTTAAGAACTGGGAAGCTTGTTTTTTATGCAAAACAATAAACTAGTCCTAGAAAGATTCTTGAGGAAAATGACATACATCAGGCTAGTGTTGCAGAGCCACAGTATGGTAAATGGCGATTTTTCCTCTGGCAGAACACTCTTGTGCTACTGTGCTTTTTTTCTGTATTACATGAACTCCGGTTTTCCTGCATGTCAGCCTCTATCAATACTGCAATTCAGACTTTAATATCTATCCTATTTAGTACAAGTCTACTATTACTCAATATTTAGAAATAATAGTTAGATGCTCAATAAATAGATGGTCCAACACCAGAAATACTTTTACCTAATCCTTAATGCCCACACTGTTTTTCCTCTCATACCTCCTTAGTTGTAAATATGTTTATATGAAAATAAAATATATTGCTTGCTTTCCTTATGTTTGTACTGAAACCATACTTAAGAAACTTCTGCATTTAGGAAAATAACTCTTTTACACAATATATTATCTGCCAAACTTATGTATACAAAATATGGAAGAAGAATACTTAGTTTTCAAAAAATAATGAGGCATGTATATAAATAATAAAAATGCAATCTGCAATTTTCTCAATTATGAGGAAAAAGCGTAAGGGAAAATCAATTTCACATTTCAGCAGCTTCTAAGAATACAGATGTCTGTAAGTAAACTTCTCCCATAAGCTTCTTAATGTATGACTGTGCACCACAGAAGTGTATGTACCTTCCTCTAAAGCCTCTAGTACTTACTTCCAGAGGTAGAACAAAACTAGAGAGGTATAACACAGGATGCTTATTTTAATACTTTAATATTTCATATAACTTCTACTGTTATAGCTTTTGCTTTCTCAGAAAGGAAAGATAATTTTTCTTATCTCAAAGTAATCATGAGGGTCATACAGTTGCTGTTGACTTCCATTTACGGAAAGAAATAGAACAGAAATTTAAAATAAAATTCTATGTGCTAGCTTTCCTGAATGTCACTTAATGCTCACTTAATAACATTTTTCTCAGGCATGGCATGCTTGACTGCCTGTCTGTGCCAGTTGAAAGATTTAAAAAATCACAGTCACTGTATAGGATACAGAACATGAGATTTCAGTCACCATTTGACATATGTGTTTCAGTTCATGATTCCAGAAGAATATTTGTAGAAACCAAGTAGATAAATTGTACTTACTCATTTTCTGTCTCTAGACAATATAAGCACTTAATTAAGGGGAATTGAACCACTGGTAGTAAAAAAGTGAAGACAGAACTCTCATATGGCTCATGAGAGTTATGGTTCTCATATGGCTTTAAAACTACACAATTTTAAGAATGCATTTCAAATTAATACATACATGTGAATATTCAGTGTCTAGTTCCACAAGTTCATTGATAAAACAAATAACTCATTTTTCAAATACTGAAACTACACTTCGGCAGAAGAGTAAATTAACTGTTTATTTCTGGAGACAATTTGTTTGACGTTTGCAATAAATAAATCACCATTTTCATAAAATAATTCCATTTATAATTTTCCTCTTTAATACATTCTAATAATACTGAAGGTAAAATTTTAATTAAAAAGATAAAAGATGTGTAGTAAGGCCCAGTAATATGGTGTGGGTGAAATAGAAAAACAAGGGTAAGAAATGTTTCCTTAGGTAGTTATACTCTCTCCAGCTCCTTCACGCGAGAGACCATTTATTTTCTTTACTCCACACCAGTCCTACTTCTGACTCAAATTTCAGTCAAGCATTGAGAGAGCAGGAAAATTAGCAGAATAATTCTGGTTATACATACAATACATAAATTCATATTTCTGTGGTACATACAATCATAACACTTGATTATGGTCTACTCACAGTATTACGCTCATATCTAAAAGGTAACACCTTTCAAAGTCAACAATATAGACATGCGTGAAAATAATTTTGCCATAAGCGTCAACATAAAACAACCATCTAAACACGACATTATACCAAGTCCATCCTCCATGTTAATAAAAATTCTTATGCCTTCTCCAGTAAAAACTACATTTGTAAAATACCCAAATAATCATGTAGCACATCTACAGAGTATTTTAGACCATTTTCAGTTTTGTTTTTGTTTTCTCAATTCTATTTTCATGAACAGTATTTTCCATTTTGTCATGGGCTTTGCTAAAGCTCTTCCTCTATTTTCCCCCACTGAAATGTACATTCTAGAAAGCAATTATATCAAGTATATTAGTCAACATTATCAGAAAAATTAATAATACGTAATAAATTTGATGATTTCTTTGTCTTTGAATATTAAATGGCTCAGTTTACAGTAACTTTGGCAATCATCCTCGAAATAAATGTCTAAAACAGACTGCTCTTCCTCAGTCAGCTTTTATAGGTCAGAAGTCTTATGTTTCCCACTTACAATCTGACCTCAATTAATGAAGTTTTTTAGAGGACACTAAATTATTTTTGTATAATAGAAGTTTAAATTGAAAATATCTTGATTACTTTAATTAACACACAGTATATGACATGACCCTGTTCCACATAGCAGAAAATTTGGATAGTATATTTGGGGCTATACTACTATGAAACAATTCTGATTTTTGGCAAATTGCCACAGCTGGGGTGGAAGCTTGTGTTGATGTATAAAATACTTTTCCATAGGCTAAACTACCACTATTAAACTAAGTAGCCCTACATTTTCCAGTTTTCAATGGATCAAGATAACCTTGTGTTCAAATATATGAAAGCCATGAAGAGGTTTCAAGAGCTTTCATTCCATCTATCACTCAAAACACTTTTTTCCTTTTCTTTGAGCTTTTAAATCACGGCCCTATTGTTCATTCCAATGGATAATTACACTGCCTTTTTTATTAGATTTAACTTATCCTTAAATTTTAATAATCAAGAATATGCTGTGTTAAAGGGTTTTGCTGCATGTTTTCAATATTTTTTATTATAGACAAACAAGAAACTTCCCACTCATCTATTACTTTCTAAAAGAATATTGGATATTTCAGTTTAGCATATTTTGTTGTTTTTCAAAACAAAACTCCCTTGCCTTAGAATGATAATCTTGTTCCAGCCTGGAATCTGATCCTGCTACCTGTTTGTACTTGCTCATTTTCATTTGGCGATTCCTCTCTTCTACATCCATTGCACCTGTTAAGTTAAGAAAAAAAAAAAGAAGAAAATAAACACACAAGCAGTTCTCATTTCCAAGTTGAAAGTTATGTTTATGGAAGTTTTAACAGAAAAAGATTAAATCTTATTTACTTAAATTACAGTGTATATATTTTTAGTTTCTGAATTACGATTTTGCAGAAAAACAAAAAATTGTAAGAGGAGGAAAATAGTAGATAAATAAGTATTTCAGCAGACTCTTAATAAGTGTTGTATTATCTATGCAATTCAAATATAGCCAACTTTATGGAATAAATTAATGTAAATGGAACAGAATGTTTCCACTTAATAGAATTTTACTATTTCAAAAAATATCCAAGAGAAACTGAGTTTTTTGTTTAAAAATAGGAATGCAAAGACAATCGGCTTATTTTGGGTGGAGAACCTAGTTCTGCATTTGTTATAGTGTGATTCCAGCATCTTTATACCAAATTACTAGTCAAGTAACAACCACAGGCTGGCAGAACGTCTATTTACCATTTCAGCATTTTAGTGTGCTCAAAACAATTGATGTATAAAGATGTATAAAGGAATGTTAAAGAGCCACCCAGTGGCATCATTGTATTACATTCTAATGACAGACAACTTCAAGAATGATTTCAGGATTCACTTTTCTTGGGCCAAATATATTATAAATCTCAATTAGGTATGGGTTCTTAATATATGACTCAGGCAGCAGCTGGCTGCTGCCACAATTTACTATATTAAATAATAAGTGCCAAAGCTGAGGTGGAAAAGTGAAAACCAGAAAAATGAGAGGAAGACAATAGCCCAGAATTTAAAAAAAGATTTTCAAACAAAATTATCTTTTATACACACAGGTTTGATTCTCTTCCACTTTAATATGGTATAAATCCAGAGTAATTCATTATCCACTAAACACTAAAAAGCATTTTGACTAACACCTGTCTTAAATTTTCCATAATTTTAACACAAAAGATCTCTAGGATTAAAATTTCAGAATCCCAGTCATCATAAATGGATGTTTCTGTACATTACATATATCAAACAATCTGGACTTTTATACATGGAACTGAGATGGGAAAATTAGATTCCAGTGTACTGTATAAATCCGATTTAAACTCTAAACCTCGCTTCTAAGTCATAATCTAATAGCAAAGTGGGGCTTTGCACAGAGCCTCTGCAGCGCCTCTGAGCTTTGTATTTTCTTTCTTGACAACAGTAATGGCAGTAGGACATACTACAAGAGAGACCTGCCAGCTAAATCTTGATGGACTTTATGTGAAATACGGGAGGAAAAGGGTGAGAGGAAAAGGGAAGGAAATAAGTCTAATTTATACTGGTATCTATAAACCCTCTGATTTATGATTTTTGTATCCAAACTCTGCATCTTTATTCCCTATAATGTAAATGAAAAGCCTTCATCAAAACTTTTAAGAGAAATGAAAATCAACAGAAATTAATGAAAAAGAAAAAATGGTGTTTTATAGGGAGAAAGAAAATAAAAGACAGCAGCAGATGAAAATTCACAAAATAAAATATAGCTAGTTTTTCCTATCAAAATTTTCCTCAATCATTATAGGTCCCAAAGCAATACTTGCCAATTTATCATTAAGATGCAGTGATTTTTTTTTTAAGGATCTAGTTTTAACTCCAAAGATATATTTTATCTTTTGAAAACACAAACTTTAAACTGGAAAATTATGTTTTTCTTTTTTCAGTGACAGAAGTAACATATAAGTGGTTTTGAAGTAAAACACTCTTAACTATTTCTTAAAGAAAAAAATCACCTTTTGTTAAAATAACATTCTGCAAATCCTCTTCCCATTCTTCAGTAATGTAGCAAAGGAGATGGGGTTTTTTCAACAAAAGGGAAATTTTGTCAATTTTCCTTATGAAGTTTTCTTATGAAATCATCACATATGTTCTTTTCTACAAATATTCTGCCAAATTTCAGGAAATTACAAGAAGTGATGAAATAATACCTCTTGAATATAAACCAGAAATTTCATGATTACTTGTGAAAATATTAATTCTTAGCTATGATCATTTGGCAAAGTGAAAGTTAGTTTTCCAGTTGCTCATGGTCTGCAAAACCAAGCACTCTGAAATACGCAGTTGAAAGGGAAGTATAACACATAAGCCCTCAGTGTGAGTTCTCTGTAGCAAAATAAGCAAAATTGGTGGCATATTTTAGTCTCAAGAGAAAAACAAGAGAGAAAAAATTAGGAAAAAAAAAGGATTCAATTCCCATAAAAGCTTATTAGAAGAAACTCTAACTTGCTACGTATTTTTGAAACTGCCTTTAACAAGTGAAACCAGTTGTATGCAGAAAGAGGGAATCCCGAGGGCAATGGAAAATTCATAATGCAAAACAGCAGCTTTGTACTACGCATGGAGCTGGCACGCAGAAAGAATGTACAGGGCTACTGGGTGCCACAGGCTGATCTTGATGTAACTAAAGCCAGATGCCAGTGTGATTGGGATGGGAGTAGGAAAGGTTGAGAGAGTGTCACGGCACTTCCAATTCATGTGGTCCAGCATGCATGCATGTTGCACTAAGTGGTGGAAATGCAGGGCTATCATCAAATCCACTTCTTCTGGCAAATCTATACTTAGCTGAAACCATTGTGTGGGGTTTTAGCAGGAGCAGAAACTATTTCCAAAAAGTTCAGTAACTGTCCAGGTACATTAGGAAGCTTCAGCTCCTAACATGATTTTGGTAACCAAGGCTGAACATCAGTGCTATACTAAGGACTCCACTGTAATCAGGAGGTGTATATGGAGTGTGTAGACAAATCAGAACTAACCTGAATCTATTGGTTATCAATAGTGGTGAAATTGTAGGAGCATATGCTTTCGCACTGGTAGCACAAGGATGACTGAGCCCTTGTGTTATGCAAGTCCTTAGCTAGAGGCCAGTACAACACACTTTTAGGACTACAGAGACTGACACTATAAAAATTAAAGCTATTTCTGATATACTTTATGTACTGCCATGATGTGCCAAAGTGTATGCAACCAAATTTTGGTCACGCTGTCCAAGTTTCAGCTGGGATAGAGTTAAGTTTCTTCATAGTAGCTGGTATAATACTGTGTTTTGGATTTAGGATGAGAAGAATGTTGATAACATCCTGATGTTTTAGTTGGTGCCTTGCAGTGCTTACACTAAGTCAAGGACTTCTCAACTCCTCATACTGCTGTGCTAGTGAGGAGAATGGGGGTGCACAAAAGGTTGGGAGGGGACACAGCTGGGACAGTTGACCCCAACTGACCAAAGGGATATTCAAAACCACATGACGTCATGCTCAGCATATAAAGGTGGAGGAAGAAGAAGGAAGAGGGGTACATTCAAGTTACGGCACTTGTCTTCCCAAGTAACTGTTACCCATGATGGAGCCCTGCTTTCCTGAAGGTGGCTGAACACTTGCCTGCCAATGGGAAGTGGTGAATGAATTCCTTGTTTTGCTTTGTTTGTGCACTCAGCTTTTATTTTCCCTATTAAACTGTCTTTATCTCAACCCATGAGTTTTCCCACTTTTACCCTCCTGGTTCTTTCCCCCATTTCATCAGGGGACAGTGAGTGAGCAGCTGTGGGGTGCTTAGTTGCAAGCTGGTGTTAAACCATGACACAGGCAAAAGTGAGTTCATTTGTACACTTCTGCCTTAAACTCCTTCCAGAATCTTGTTTCTAGACAGACGCTGTGCCTCCAACAGAAATAGCCAATGAGACACTCAAACTTCAGCCATACGAACACAAAAAAATAAGAAAAAATGACGGAAGAACAAAGCCTGATGTTATATCATAGATTTTGAACAACTCTCTGATGTTAAAAAACCCATGGCCTGAATGTTAGCTCAGTGGGGTTTTTATCAACACAGGGAAATTCCTGGCTGTCAGAACCAGCTGCTGATTCAATACCAGCCACTCTACAGATTTTTAGAAGTGAGTGTGCTCAGTCCTGCAGTGCCAGAGCAAGGTGCCCAAGAACTGTGCACAGCAACCCTGGAACTTGCTGTCAAATCCACAAGGGCTGTAGTGAGAGACTAATTTGTGCCAGAGCTTAGCACTAGTGGCTAAAATAAGCTAAGCCTTAGGCTGAATGAATCTATACTCTAACTTTTGTTTTTATCTATGGAAATGTAACTTGTAGCTAAGGAAGTATAAGTAAAACTTTTTAACTACGAGATATTCTGTAACAAAAGGTAAGGCAATGTCTCAAGACACACAAAAATGGTGCTTGGAGGCTGTGGGAGGAAATCAGAAGAGAAGAGCCCAGGTGCCGCAAACAGGATTGGATGAGCAAAAGTGCCATCAGAAAATGAAGTGGCCTATAGAGACTATAAAATCCCGTAACAATTGTCAGGCAGGGCCCCTCTTCAGAGGCACCCAACTCAAGCTGTAACTACTATTGTGTATTAAACATAGTAGAAAAGGAAACTCTGATTCTTTTACCAAAGCAGAACCTAGGGATGAGCTCTCCTGATGTGGCATCCACATAAATCCTGCCACGGTCTAAGTGGCTGCTGTGTAATTCCTACAACAGGACTAGATTCACTGCTCCAGCATTGAATGCAAACCATTAGGTTCATGTTTTACCTTGAAATAAGATTCAGTTACTTCACCATTAAAGCTTTCCTCATAACTGAAAACTAAATGTTCATTTCATGTAAAAAAATTTAAGGGGCTGTAATCAGTGGTGTGGTTAATACCTGACTTTTCCTGATCTCAGCTGCTCATAGAGTCACATATTTACAAGGAGATAAGTTGTCATTTAATTCAGCTTGGAGCTAAAGACTGTTACCTGCTCTTCAGGTCAGATATTCTTTACTGTCTAGAGTAAGATTTTCCAGTTGATAGCTTGTGGACCACACCAGAGACAAATGGGTCAACAAAATAATCTTATCATCCAGGTTTGCCTAAGGCAAACCTACCTGTTTAAAAAATAAAAACATCTGGGAACTGTTTTCTTTCATCCTTTCTTTCATTGCCTTCTCCAGTGGGAATTCCCTGCTCACTGCAGGGGGTTAGACTAGATGACCTTTAAAGGTCCCTTCCAACCCAAACCATTCTGTGATTCTGTGATTCTATTCTATCTACTATAGATACTGGCAATGTTGATGTATTTGGAGAAGGAGTTCGCTGTACAATGAGGCTTCTGGGGCACAGAGAGTAAAAGGAAAATACGGGCTATGGAAGTAGAGTGGAGTTTCTCTTAAAATATTAGGACAGATTTAGTTTTGCATAGGCATGGACAAAAGGGGTACAAAATTTGGGAGGCACAGCAGCTCAGGCATGGAGCAAAATTAGTGATGGGGGAAACTACAAAAACCCAGAGATTTTGAAAGCCAGAAGCCTGTAGTAGATAGGAAAAGGGCAATGTGCAGGTTAGCATACTCTGTGCCTGGAGTGAGGAGGACAGAAGAGATCTTTAGCTGTTTCTGGTATCTTTTCTCCCATTTCTCACAGTAATTTGGCTACCTTGAAAAAGCAAAGGAAATACATTTGGGAAAGGTCTTAGTTTCGATTCCTACTGTCTATTTTGAAATTGCCAAAATACATCAAAATTGTGATCCAACTCTATGGTACACATTTGCTTAAACATAATAGATCAAAAAACTTAAGGCCAAAAACATGAAAATATTTTTAATAAGTCACCCTACCTGTATCCCCATTCTCTGGATCTGCTTTCTTTTCTTCTACAAACAAATGAAAGCAATATGTAAAAAAAAAAAAAAAAAAAAAAAAAAAAAAAGGGGGGGGGGGAGAAAAAAAAAAAAAAAAAAAAAAAAAAAAAAAAAAAAAAACAAATAAAAAAAAAAAAAAAGGGGGGGGAAGAGAAAATACAGAAATAATAATAAAAGTAATATAAATCATGCATTAAAAATGAAAAATGAATAAACCCCACCAAATTAATTTAATTTGATGAATTTAGTCAACCAACCAAGTATGGTGCTCTACATCCAGAGGCATATTCACTGCATGCTTGTGTATACATTTGTACACTGTTATTGCTGGAGGGAACCCATGGGTATTTTGTGCACTTCCAGAATCATTAACACACTCAACACAAAAGAGAGCAAGGCAGGTGTCAGACATAGTTACTTTACAGTTTCCTTGAATAGGATGACACAAAAATAAAAGTAAAAAATGTGCTTGTGCTGTATGTTTTATGCAGTGCACACACAATATACAGTCTAGTGGTTCAAGCATAAAAATTGAAAGTGTCAGAATGGTTTTTCAGTAATTACTTTAAATCTTCATTGGTTTAATCAATTCTCATAGCTTCTAGAGGTTAAAAGGTTTAATAATGATATTACTGTAGCTTGTCTTAGAGTTAAGAGATGATGAAGAACAAAAGACACTAACAGCAATACTCAGAACCCAGTTCATGCACATAAATCCAGCTAACTGATGCCAATATTCTGAATGCATATCGAAGGTTGGAAATGGCTTAGGGCATTCCTCTGTCACAAAGAAATGAAAACACATTGGATCCCTATCAAATCGTTTGGCAGCCCAGAAATACTGCGCTCTGAAATCCAAGTTTGGTAAGTAATGTGAAAGAATTTTAAGTCAAATGAAATTTACTTTAATTAGAAATACATTAACTTTTAAACAGACTCCCTGTTCCTTTTTCTTACTGTAAGCCAAAAATTATATTAAATTCAATTAAAACAATCCCATGAATATGGAGCAACAACCCCCAAGCTAAAAACCAAAAATAGCATGTATTATTAGAATTAAACATTTTTCCAGAATTATTGGTTATTGAGGGTTGCTCACAAACTTATGATCCACTTCATAGTACACAGAGTGAAGAAGGAAACAGAGCTGCTATATTTTAAGGAAATACCATTTTGTAGATGGGTATCAAAGCAGAGGATGAAGTCATACTTAAAGAGAAATCATACTGGGGCAAGATAGAAGTATAAGAAAGAAAAATATGTTCCTGAAGAGAGCAAAAATAATGTGCTACAGTTTCACAAGATCTGTCATCCCTTCCTGTGTGGGATCAGGGTTGTTCTTCTGCTGGCAATTCCTAGTGAAACTGTCAGGCAAATTAATGTGATACAGATACTCAAATCATAAACCGACACTTTTGGAAATTAGTGGATACCAAATGGGTTCTTGAAACCTCTTCCATTCCCCGACCTTTCCTGCATCATACTGTATGCAATTTATAAATTAGGCCTTTTGCAATCTTCTGCTTTGGCTTTTGTGTATTCTGGTCTATGTTATCTACATAGGTAGTGGATATTGCTAGGAAAATAGCAGAAAGAGAGAGATAGTTGTGTTTTCTTTTAAGCTTTCAGTTCTGTGTTGGTTTTTGGTTTGTTTGGGGTTCTTTTGTTTTGTTTTTTTTTAATTGCTCTCACCAATATAAAAGCTACAAATACAACATTGTCTTCTATTGCCTTATTATTTTCTAAAGCAGAATGCAATTTGATAGCAATACCATTGATTCAGCATAATGCAAAATAGATTAAAGTGAAGTAAAAGTCATTAAAATACCCTCGAGTTCAAGCTGGGATAGAATGATGACATTTCTAAGTTATTTCGTATGCATGGTAAAAAGAAATCTTTACTTTGCCTGAAAGACCATCTTAACACAGAAATGTAATACTATAGAGGATAGTTAATTTTTAAAAATGCATAGAAGTCCATTCATCCATATATCTGGATGTCTTTCAACTACAAGTCTTTAAATAAAGACATTGTCAAAATAAAGGAAACTTGAAACCTGTCCAAATTTCACTTGTTCTTGCTACATGTTTAAAAAGTATATAGAAGAATATTTCCAAATTGACTTGTAGAAAAGATTACTATAGTATTAGCAAGAATAAAATTATGTTAAATTATTTAATTTTAAAAGTGTAATTGAAGTGCTATGACATTTATTACGCACCTCTACAAAAAAGAAATCCTTTAGATTTTTACAAAAAAGGTCAGCACAGTGGATCCTACTCTCCAAACTTCAGTTGTACTGTGAAGAGCTGTCTGAAGAAGTACTAGAAAGGATGGAAGATTGACTTGAGAAAGATATCATTTGGGTGGTAAGCAGCTGAACTGAACAGTATCAGTATTGTCCCTAGACCAAATAAAACCATGCTTCACAATAGCAAAGACCTTCACAGTAGCTATGGGCCTAGTCATCACCTCTTCAAAGATTTCAGAGCAGGTTCAGAACATTGATACTAAAGTAATTAAAGCTTTTTGTTCCCCTAGTTATTAGGTGCTCAAATTGAAAAAGCTACAAAGAGCCTTAATGTCTTGAAAATGCTGAAAACCAATAAATCACTATGAGATTATTTTAAAATGTCTCAAACTGAGTAATATAAAATGACAAAGTCACCCCTCATTCCTAAAAAGCTTTGTCTATTTCTTTCTATACGCTTTCTTCAATATAATCAGATTAGTCAATATGTTTTCTACATCACTTGAATTAACCTTAGTTTACAAAGTGAAAAGCATATACTGTATCATGTGGTGCAATTATGACAGTTTAAAAAGTAAAGTTTTTCAGAATTAAACAATTTTGAAAAAAAAAGTGATGCTTTCATGAAGGAGATATTTCTGTACATCACAGAAAATAACTATATATTTCCAGATTAATCAGAATACAAATATATTAAAGTATATTGGTGAAATACAGAGATTAACTATGGGGATAGAGAGATTGAAATTCTGAAAGATCCTCTCTCAAAACCTTCTTTCACCATTACAATTGACATTGCTATTATAATGATCACTGACATTTCATAAAATAGTAGATACAACTATGTTCCCCTGGTCTCATAATGGTCTATTCTTTCTAAGAGACACTAATATATCTAATATGTATGTAACAATCTAACACGTATCTGGAAGATAAAATAAACAGAAAAGAATTCTAATCAAGAGGCTCATACAAGAGTGGATTTAACAAGAACTAACACTGATCTCAAATGGCCTTGATCAGCTAGATTTTATTGGAAATGCCTTAATTCAGTGAGCTCTGGTGTTCTCACGGGAACCTGGAGGTGCTGTGGCCAAAGCACCCCAGGAGGCTTCACCCACCTTACCCCATGAAGTCCCATGGAGCAGGGACCCCAAGTCCTTGGAGGAGAACTTTATCATCTCCATACATGTCCGAACAGAGTAACAATTCCACAGAAGAAGCAGAATAGCAGACTTCTCCCTAGCCATGAATACTGAGGGCACCACAGAACAACTGCTCAAAAACTGCTGGCTTCCGTGGGAGGATAAGGGGGAGTCTGACTCTGCAGCCTTTAGATCACAACTGGGACATGCTGGGCTTAATAGTCTTCCTCCCAGGGTTTCTTTCTTCTCTCACAGCTGACTGCCGTAACCTTGAGGTTAGAGCTGGGTTCTCCCTTGAACAATGATTTTTAGCTATGAAGGGATCAGTGTAACAAGTTAGTTCAGGATAGTACTTTCACCTGGTATCCAGAAGAAAGATTTGCCTCAGCTGATGCTGGGGCCTAAAATAAACCTAGATTTCTTGGCTTTGAATGAAAGAAATTGCAGTCTCCAACACTGGAGGATATGCATCTTATTACAACAGGTAGATGTGGAACTCCTTGTTGGTCTCTGAGTTTAGATATAAGATAGGACAATGATATAAATGGTTTATGCTTCTATTTTTCATATTTACACTTAAAATCAGCAATATGACTAACAATTGTATTAATAGAGTGGATAAATTAATTGCTTTACTAAGAGCTTTATTGAAAATTGAGCCTGATATTTCCAAGTAGTGCAAATTATAAATAACATTTTATTTTGAAAAATAAATGTGTACGTAGCACCCTACCTTTTACTAAGCACTTTTAAAAATGCTAGCTAATTTCTTACCAGAGATTTCTCTTGAAATTCTATGAGAATAGAGGAAAATCAATTATATACTGAAAAAAATCCTTGAGACAATACTTTTATCAAAACGGGCAAAGGAAACAAGATTGTCTCCTAAAAGCAAAATCTAAAAGTTACTTGCTTTGAACATCAAAACTTGACAGTTAGATGCCTTGCACTCAAAAGATTACATTTCCTCGTATTTCCAGAGCCATTCAATTCTAATTTTCTAAGAAATCAGCTCTAAATTTTGTCATTCCGGCTGTCTACAGTGTGAAAAACATAGCTGCCTAACAGCTACAGGTCTATCAAAATACCAGGTGATACAAATGGTTGCTGAACTTCGCTCCAGGACTTTATGTTCAATGTGTAGCAAATATAAAAAAGTTATTGTTGCAGCAAGCAAGGCCTTTCCAAGAAGTCTGTGATCTACATCACAGTCTGAATGAAAAGAATATGGCTGACACCTACAGAAATGCGGAACAACAAAAACAAAAAAGGTTGTTTCAGTGCTTTTATATTACTGTTCAAATGAGATTGAAGTGTCAATGACTGGCCTTAAAAGGGAATGCTAGAATGAAGACAATTTCAGTTAGTCAGCTTCCTAGTGAGGGAGTATGCCTTTGCATTCCTGTTTTCTATTTGAGAATTGCTTGATGGTTTTGTTGTTTTGGTTTTTTTTCTTCTTGGCTTGAATCTTGACACACTAAACAAAGGCTGAAACCCAGAGGACATTTCTCACATATTAAATTTTTATCACAATGCTTAAACCATGTCAACAATGTTACTTTGGATTATTTGCAGAATACATGGCACTGCGTAGTAAAATAAATGAAAAAGATGGTGGTGTGATCTAAACTAGAAAGTTAAAGTATCTCTAGAATCACGGGTTCACGAATTGACAGGGTCAGCTCAGATCTTCATCACTAGGGATGGATCAGTGCTGCTGGTAAAGGACAAAGGTCTTTTGAAGCAAGCTGGGAGGTTCTATTTTGCATGCTTATTAATGATTAGGGTTATGACCAGCTTTTTTTAATGGTGTGTAGATCCTTTTCCAAAGTGATTTTTGCAGGGTACTCTGTGATGTTTGTCTTTGCTGCCTCATACAAAGGTGTACATACATTTTGGTGGCCTTTGAAAAATACTGAGCTCCCATGTGGAAAAAGGAAGAATGAAAGAAGCAGTAAGACCAACGTTAGCTAAAACACCTCATTTCACTTCTCCAGAGAATTCTGGCACATCCTCCCTACATGAATGATATGCAATAGGATTTTGAGAATGTAAAAGAAAAATATCTGAGGTCAGTGGGCCCTTACATTCTGTTCTTATAAAAATTCATTCAGATCAGCCATGCTATGAACTCTGCATTGTCTTCATGAAAGCCTGAACACAGTCCTATTGTTAGGCTCTTCAACATCTTGTTTGCCAAGCATGCAAGCTCCTCAGAATTCCCATTACTAGTATACACCACAGTATAACCACAGAATATTTCACATTCTGACGTAGCCACTTCAAAACATAGGCACAAGCATTTGATGATAACTATTCCTTTGCTTCCAGAAAAGCAAACAGCTATTAATAGAGATTCTTCAGCCATCCTAAGAATGCAAGACATTTTCATTAGCATCTCAATAACCTAAATATGGTTAAAGATATAACCAAAGAATACAAAAACAACAGTGGTGTATGCACCAGAAGAGTTACAAATTAAACTAGCAAACCTTTACTGATAAAAACATATACATAATGCTATTCTGTCTGTTGCACAATTACGCTCTCATTTTTAATTATATAATCTGATATTTTTATGTTTTTTCTTCAGCATGCTGAAGATCAGCCTTTATTTATGGTTCAACACAGATGGCTATTTTAGAGGTTGGATTTTGAGGCCTTTGGTTTCTAGTTTTAACTCTAATCAAAACTAAAAATAAGGACAAAGAGCCTCCCAGACATCCAATATGATACATCTATTAGCATGCTAAGTATCTTTAAACTGAATTCGGAGTTTACCTATCCCTTTGGTTTTTGTCGACCAAATAGAGATTTAGACTCTTTAAATGTCTCAGTCACAGTCTAAGGCATCAGATTTTAAACATGCCTGTCCAACTAAACAGCACAGAAGCCTTCTGAGATGCACAGGTCATTTAATGATATTTGTGCTAAAATGTTACAAATTTCATCCAGACATTTATTTTCAACATAAAAAAGAAACAAAACAAAGTACCATTCTGGTCTTTTGAAAGAAAATGTGTCACTGAATACTGACTATAACAATAACTCAAAAATAGAGGGGTGTCATGTTCTGTTTGCAAAGGGTAGGTATATCACATTAGGTTCAGTCTTGGAAGGCTTGAAAAACCTCTCATGATACTGTAAGATAAGAACAAATCCAAATAACTGTGCTCCTTGTCTTTTGCAGTTGATCTCTTAAACTTTCTCAATCATACAATTTTTTCGCCCTTGCTTTCTTCAACAGTTTATTTGCTAGACCCTTCTACTGTTTCACCCTCCACTGTCCAGGGCTATGAGCTCTTCCAATTTGGTCACTCATCTTTAATAGGGTTTTTAGTTTTTGTAGGCTTCACCCCCAGCAATCATGTTATTACAAAGAAACATAATTTCCCATAAAAATGATAAACCACAGAAAAATCATATCTCCAAGTCCTTGTCTATTTTAATTTCATTCTCAAAGTTAGCAAAAACTCTAATCATTCCTTTGTGCACTCTTAACATGAGAGTTTTGCCCCAGATGTTGCAGAATATTAACGGAATCTCTATTTCCCTGCTTTTCATGGCCCTTTAGAAATGGAGCTGTCCCCGCTACTCCATCTTCTAACTTCCATCCACCTCCTTAGAAAGCAGCTACTCCATCCCTACTCATCCTGGAACATGCCTAGAATTGATTAGCCAGCACTATTTCTGCTACATCTACACTGACTGCCTTTAAACTCATGGATCAGCCTTTACATAGTTTTGATGATGAATTTTGGGGTATAGTTACTTGAGTCAGCTCACATCTAGGCCTAGATTAATTTTGCAAGGCTGAAGAATGTTTTCTGTATCTAATATGTTTGAAGACCACAGTAAGTATTACTTGCAATTGCAAGTAATCGTTAGTACAACAGTAACTGGTTGGTTGAACCATCTTACTGATGAAAACAAAGATGTCTTCTTCATCACTAAGGTTCTTTGGCAGGCAGGGGCTTATTTACATTGCTCATACTAAATACATAGAGGCAAAGGGACATATGTCTCCCTAATAGTTTTCACAATAATTAAATCCTATGAAACATTATATTATTTCAAAAAAATTATTTTAGAAAAAAATTGTGAAAACTGCATCGCAAAGCTCCTCTTTCACATGAGGAAAACAGGGTTTAGTCATGAGGATTGTATCAAGCTGTACTGCTGTCAGATAACAAAATTTATAAAAAGTATTATTGCTTCTTAGCTTTTTGAACTCGCTTTTGTGCTTGAAATATACAGCATAAGCTTTTATAAGCACTCTCACAGAACTTTTTAATTAAAAAAAAAATCTTTTCAGAGAATAAAATTTTCTCATTTTTGCAATTAAAGATTATAATATCCAGAGAGAGGAAATGGCAATATTTTTCTTTCAATACAATATTCACATATTCAGATACTTAGCTTTCACTACACCTCTTGGACTAATAACACCTGCAATTAATAGCTAATCCTTTAATTCATATGAATGTTTGGTAGCATGGTAAATACTGTGGAAACCATTTCCTAATGAAACCTGTAAATGGATAATCCTAGTTCCACGCTTTTAAAAGCAAATTTTAAAACAACAAGAAAACATCTCCTTCTAAAGACATGCCTTTGAAATACCACCCTTGCTTTTGGCTATGCGCACAGCTGCTCAAAGTGCCTTGTCCTGAAATGCGTAAGCTATTTTGTCATTGAGGTAAAACACGGAAGAGTACTCGTTTCAAATGTACATCTGAAAATATGTTACTATGTACAGAATAAACTAATTGCTCCTGAGTTTAAGGGCAGTAATAATAACTTTTGCAACTGCACTACTGATCATCCTTTTGCATTTCTGTGCTAGACAGTTAAATTTATCAGTGCCTAATACATATATTTAACACTGTTCGTGAGCTAAACAGTGTTTTGCAAAAGTGCACCTGAATTGGAAAGTCCAAAAAAGTTAGTAATACACTGCCATCTCACATCTGCAAGATTCTGTAAAGATAATCTCTGACTCTTATTAGGACAAGATTTCTGAAGGAGTCAGTCATAGTAGAAAAAGACAAAAATGTTTGACTAAATACATCTAATGGACCAGTCAATGTACCCCAAAACTGCTTCAGATTTTAAGAGTTAAATGCCACCCAAGTGGCTTCTCTGATCTGTTGGGATAATAGCAGAGGCACAGGAGACTAATTAGGGCTTTGACACAACAATTGTAAAATTTATATTTTATAGGTGAATTTAATTAACTTAAATATGGGGAATATTGTTGTTGTTCTGACATACCACAACTGAACAAGCAGGGAAGTGTGAACAACTACTGCATTTTCAGAGCTAGGATGCCCTGCTAGACATTAGTTCTCTGGCAGTAATATACAGTACATGGAAATTTCAATAAAATAGCAGATTAAAATTCAATATGAAAAATGAAACCACAAGTAATCCACAATATGAAATAAAAACCATAAACAATACAGCTAAGTTAGAGTTCTTCCAATGTTTTGACTTCTTGCTCTCTCATGTTATCATAACTTTATGTTTTACACTTCTTGGCATGAAAGAATAGCTTTTGATCACTAACAATTCTACTTCTAATCAAAATAGTTTTTATTCAGTGAAGCTAAGTTTGAAATTCCAGTATATGAAATTTAACTTACAAAAATTATTCAGTTTTTAAATTATATCCTCCCCAGGGTGAAAAATAACTAGTTATGTCAGAGTTTCCATAATTTTTGTAGCAGTTTGCAAATGGCAAAGATAAAACAAATTATAGATTATTTTCTTGTGCTAGTAAGAAGTTTAAAGGCTAATTTACAGATAATGGAGATGGGAAATAAGAATTGATATGACAGAAATTGAATCAGTTTAAAATCTTAAGGTATAGCACACGTCATCAGTTAGCTTTTAACAGTCTTTGTAGAGTACATAGTTTATAGGTAATTAAAATTTCAAGCACCTTAAATTCTTACAGTTTGCCAATATTTAAATATATTGAGGGGGAAGAGAGTGAAAAGTATGTGAGGTGAGCTGTGATAAAATCTATAGGAAAGGTAAAATGAAAACAATAACACAGAGAAAAGCAGTAGAAGAGACAGACCTGAGTTTCTTCTCCTTGATGATTCCGCTTCTTCTGTGATCACATCGTGTAATGTACAGACATAGACAAAGGAGATGGGCGTGAGAGGATGTATTCAGAAGGTTAAAACTGACACCAAGGGAAAGGGCCAAAAGTTGTTTTAGCGAGAAGTCTGCAGAGCAGAGTTAGTAAATGTGGAAAAAAAATAACACAGACACCAGAAGGGAAAGGAAAGCTGAGGAAGAAGTGGTCAAGCTACTGTTGTTGAAAAAGAATAGTAAAGACAGAGTTAGTATAGGAGCTGAGGAAATAACAAATATTAAATTGACAGCAAAGTCAATCCTTGCAATGAAGCTGAAGGAAAAGCTGGATAGTAAAAGGTATGTTAACTGGCATAAACACTTTTGTTCATAACATTTTGGAACATTATCTGAACACAAGTATTATTTTTCTTTTTCAAGTATTGCACATACAGTTTAATGTCACCATTGGGAAGTCTATTATTAGATTTTTCAGTTATTAAGTTGTTGTAATTTATGCTGAACCAAACTTCACATATCCAAAACAGAAAACAGATTTGTTTCAAAAGGGTATACAAGCTCAGGAATTTCAGAATCCACATAATACACTCTGGAAAGGACTGTATTATTGTAACACTCTGCCAAAGGCAATATTATCAAGACCAAAATACAGAACGTGAGAAAAGAGAATGTATAGCTATTAACTGTTACGGTCAATTCAGAAGATACTTTTTCCAAACCAAATGTTACTTTCATCTCACAGAAGTCTAAGTTACCACAAATGCATGCAAGCTAAATGCCAAAGCAACTATCTCATTACTTAATTACTTCACATTCAAAAACACACTGCCATTTCAGACATGGAGAACATCTGAGGGACAGTGTCATTCTCTGTACTGAAATTCTATTTGTAGCAAAAGAATGGAGGAATTAATCTTGAAAAGTAATAATCATTACAAAGATCTGTGAAGCTACCACCATTAGCAAAACAAATGCGTTCTTCCAAAAATCATCATAAATAAATATATATATATCTATAAACCCTGATGTCATTTAACTCACAGTTTGTTAATGAGTCGCAGAACATTGCTCATCACTCATTAACACTGTAGATGTTAGATTAAGAATTACAGAACAGTTCATACACCACAAAAATATGCTATAATTTTAACCACATTTTACAGTCAATAACAAGATGCCATTGAAAAATACAAAATTAAATTAAGCAATATAAATCAATAAAATGAAATGAAAGACAATACTAAATTTCATCTGATAGCCACTGTATTCTATAGTTAAACAATTTTATATTATAGGTGGCAAATTATAATTTTCATCTACTATCAAATGCCAAGACTGTACCAAAACTTTGTTGTAAACACAAGCAGCTTGTAACATATATATTTGGAATGCATTTTTAGGCAATTAATTTTTCTTACAGAATGAGTACATGTAAGTGCTGTATATGAGATGTAATATGAAAGCATAGCAGCTGACAGTTTTGACACAGGATGCTATGTATTCACATATTAAAATAAAGTAATGCCGTATAACTATCTTTTTATCTAGGCAAGTACAATGAATCCTGAGCATGAAATACAAGTCAGCAAATATAAAGATCTACTTCTCCCTGGTGTATTACAGCTTGTATTAATACAGTGTAGCTATAACTGTTAAATAAATAAATCATTATTACCACCACCAAAACCCAGCTAAAGTACTTTTTCTGAAAATGTTTTTGATTACATATCTATAGCCCTGAAATGAGTACTTCTACTATGTCAAGAACAGTTATCAAAAGTCTCTATCATAAACCCCTTCTATTCCATTTATTATTTTTAATATCCATAAGAACGCGTAGCTGTGAGACATGTACTGTGTTAAGATAAAGCCTTCTCAAGAAATGTTCAAAGGATGTTTGGAGTCACATTATTTCCAAATTAGGACTATGCCTGATACAGTAATGCAAGGCATTCTAGCAGTATCAGTAAGGCTCAGCATAGACACAACTGAATATCAGGGAAGCTTCCTTTGAAGAATTTAGAACCAAATGACCATTATTTGGCTGCATATGAGTTACGTGTAACAATACTTTTTTAAAATGGCATTTTTAAAAGTCCTCATGCAAAGTATTAGTTATGGAAAAAACTGTTTACATATCAAAGTGGCAAACAAAACTAAATTTCAATTACAAATATTTTATAGGGGGTTTTTCGATGATCAAATATATTAGAAAAAGAATTATAATAGAAGCCAGAGAGGAAAATAAAAGATAAGTATCTTCTCACTGTGGATACTTGTTCCGCTCATATCTCATCTCTTGAGATAAATGGCTTATAATGGTATTGTATTAATTGTTGCAAATATTAAAGAATTAGTAGAAGTTGTGGCATGATAATGCACCATCTTCCTTCAATTAACTATGATAAGAAGGAAGTACTAATAGACTGATTAATTTAGACACAATAACACTTAATGTGAATCAATCTCCTCCTGATTAAGAATCCATGCCAGAAATCCCAAACAATAGTTTGAAAATTCTTTGGCTCAGTAGCTTGTAATCCACTAAAATAGATCTTTTTAGATAGAAATACATTAAAATCTGAGAACAAAATAATGATATAAAATTCTGTTAAATTTACATCATGTCAATAGGTAGTCTTTATTTGCATAGTTCTTGCTCTGTTGTGGAACTAGCATTTATTTAGATGAATTGTTCATCCCGACATACAAGACTGGTATGTATAAGGGTATTGAGACTCTCAATAATAAACTTGTAAATAAAAACCATGTATTGTACTGCAAGTCTGAATAAAGCAAAATAAGTACTATCTATTTTATCACGCTTTGATGTAGAACTGTTCATTGTAAGTAATGTCACTCATTAAAGATAAGTATTTAGGAACTTAGTGTTCAAAAAGACATGCTTAAAACCTTACACAGCAGACATGCTCATCTTAAAAACAAAGATCTTTCACTACATACATGGTCTCAAAATTTTCCATGACTTCCAGATTTGAAACGCCTCATTTCTGGACACTCTACACAAAATAAGATGTTTAATAGCACAAATGAAAGCATAATCTTAAAATATGGAGAAGATTTAGAAATGTTCTGTGGAGTCTTTATGTTCCACAAATATAAGTCATTAGTCTGGATGTGATTAGACCCGAAGAATGACCTAACGCAACTAACTCTCAGGGAAGCTCTTCCCTGACACCATTCAAACTCGGCAATGCTAAGGAGACAGACAAAAGAGCAAGAGTAGATAGCAGGATAGTTAAGAGTAGAAATATTTGTTAAATGAAGATTTAGAGTGAAAGGCTATTTTACTACATTGAGGTGTGAAGAAAAACTGTTTTCATTAATCATCTTTAATAGCATTAAGCCACATCTTCCAGCTACCCTTCCTGTAGATACAGACCCTGTTCCACATTTCTGATTTTTTTTTTTTTTTTAATGAGGTAATTCCCTACTAGTTAAAGGTGAGTTCTTTATCTTAAAGTGTAAATACATACACAAAAAATCACAGCTGTATAGCAGACAGATGCTGACATTTTTCCTCAAAAATATAAGCAGACAACTAACTAGGATAAAGAAAACACAGAGAAGACAGAAACAATAAATTTAATTTTGCAATTATATAACATAAGTTGTATATAATATAGGCTATATATAATATATGCTAGGTAAAGACAGTAAGAATAACAAAAATATGAGCTATTCCTACCCAAAGATAAGAATAACAGAGAAGGTGGAAAACAACATACAATAAGAAATCCTAAATATTCTCAGTAGCATGAGCTCTATAAATTAAACAAAACCATGTAGACTGAGTTACTTTTCCATAAGTCTGAAAAGATAAACTAAATAAGGCATTTAGAGAGTGAGAGCTTCTATGATTTTGTTTCTTTGAATAAAGTTCGCATCATCATTTTATAAGGGGAAAAAAGACAAATTAGTAACATTTAAAAACATTAATGCACTATAGTTACACACTAGATTTGAAATATCATAAATCCTGAAAAGATAATAAATCTCACTAATAAGTTAGGTGATTTAGGTAATCAAACATCAATACTACTTCAGAAAAGATACCTAACAGCATAGATACAAATACATCCTCTATTGTCAATAAAGGATAGATGACCTAAATCAGCTATTTCCCTATTCTAAATCTATTCTTATCCTAATGATGTTAAGAAGTTTCACCACCTAGAGAATCAAATTGTCCAGGGGATCATATAGTTAAAACTGCAGGAATCATTTCTAACACATGTAAAAACAGTAAAAAGATATATACAAGAAGGTGTGTGGTTTGTCAGACATTCTCATGCCACCTCATTACTAGTGGTCCATCATAAATTACAACTGTATCCTGAATTAATGCAATGTGGCTAGGACACTGAAGTGCAATATTTGACTCCATCTGTGCCCTACTCACACTGGGATTGCAATTCCCATTCACAGAGTCTTCTTTTCTCTCTTGAATCAAATTCTTTGTTGCTTTAGTACAGACCAGGCATATTGTCTTTCAAAGTGGCATAGGAAAAAAATGAAAGCAATTTTTAAAATAAGAAAATACATGTGAGGACTATCCATTTTAAATATTTCATTTATTAATTGCAAGAAGAGTCCCAGGAAAGTGTGCAAACACTCATTCTTTTAAAAAATAAAGGAATTAGTTATGCCACATATTCAATCTACATTATTTCTCACTTGTCACAGGTTAAAAGATCCTCATAGATACAATATGTATCTCTTTTTTTTTTAAATTTTACCCACATCACTGCTTTTCAGACTCCACAGCACCCTGATAAGGTCATTTTCTGTACCTTCTTCTCTAGTCCTTCCACAGCACACTGAAAGTTGCATCAGAGCCATAGACTTTTTTTTCTTTCCTTTCCTAATCCATTTCTTTTGAAAACTGTTCTACTGCCCAGTCACTTTTCCTCTTCAGCAACTACAAAATAGTCCATGATTCCACTCTGTATCTCTCCTTTTCACAAGATGGTAATTTTACACCAGCCTTCTTCTTTAACCGTATTCTTTTCTTTATCCAATGCTCATGATGTCATTTATACAAAGTACTAGTGTGCTCTTCTCTCTCTCTCTGTGTCCTATCATTAATTTGTCTTTTCCAGTCTCATTCATTCCCCATTTCTAACTACACTCCCTTCTTATAATTTTAAATCTATCATACTTTCAATTCTGACTACAAACTTCCTTTAAAATAACCACCACTTCATTTTGAATTATTTTTGACTACTGTTTTACTACTTCAACTGATTCCATGGTAAAAGATAAACTACAAAATTATAGTCACATTAAAATTATTTCTGAAAGGCTTTGTCTATGGGCAGTCAAGGAATACTTCAACTCAGGAGAGAGACATAAATGTTCCATGCAAAAAACAAGCCATGATTCCCTTCAAATTGAAAGTCAATCTATATCTATAAAAACTTACTATTTGTAAGCACACATTACCTTTGTATTTTCTAATGTGTTTAACCTACCATTGTTATGATTCCTTTAAAACTTTACTACTACAGTAAAGAAATACGGCTTTCCCTCCAGATAATTACAAGGACATTCTATTTTTACTTCACTCCATAGCGAGATGTATAAATCCATATTCTGCTTCCTTCTGTTTAATCATATTAAAATATGTCAGCACTTTTCCACGTTCTGTTCTTCAACTGTTGCTTAGAAATTAAAAGTGTCTGTTGCAAAGGTTGGATATTTGATGACACTGCAATATTCTCGACAGGCAATGATAATGAAACCATTACAGGACGATTTCCAGGTAATAATAATCAAAGCTACTGTCTCCAAGTAGGAAAAATGGGAAAAAATAATACGTTTCCTCTGCTATCTCATGAAGGTAGTTTCTGCATTACCTGTATCATTTCTGGATGGAGACACAGTATGCTAGACTGCATTCAGTTTCCAAAACTTTGGATAGTGAGTCTGACTGAACACTTCAAAAACAATTGACAGGGAATAGAAATGAGTATCATGGCCTTAGTACTCAAAAATTTTTGTGCTTTCTCCCTTTAAAGAACCCTGATGGGTTCAAGAGTGGTGTCCTGAGAATGCAGTATTCTCTGATAGAGTGCTGACATAAGTTAAAGGAAGGGCACTCACATTCAAGACATGGCTTGAATTTTGATCCTATGCTTACCTACGATTCTGCAATTTTACCCTTCCAATCCTTCCAAATCTCTGCATAAATACAATTGACTCTTTGTAATATACAGAATAATAGTTTTGCAAATTGCCTCAGAACTTAGAGTACAGGCAATGTTAAGAAGACACGTTGATTTCTGATATTCAGGAACTGGAATTTTATCACCTTGCTGTTTTCTATGCAAGCAGAACTTTTAAAGCATTCTCAGATTAAAGAACACATAGTCCTGTACAGAAGGTAAATCCCATATGGGAAAGCTTCAAGGAATTTGAAGCTTCCTTTGGTAGATTTCACCAGGCTACTTCACTGGTAGATCATGGTCACAGATACAAAATATCTGAACATCCAGAGGTGAGTACAGTGTTATGGCATCTCCTTCCAGATGTCCTGACTGCTAGGACTTGAAAATGAACTAAGTGTTTGTAATTATATAGGGACGTCTACAGGGGACAGTAGTGTGCCACGCATAGTAGGTAATGCAAATCCTGGAAGTTGCATTGATTTATTACACTATTACTCCTCCACTTCTACCACTTTAGTACAAAGCTTTCTGACAGAGAGAATCAATTTAGAAAAGCATCCTAGAAATAGAGGTCTGCACTATTTGGTCCCCACTGTAGAGTTCAGAACCACCTCGGATATTTCTGCCTCACATATCATTGTCCCTTGTGAACATAACACTGAAGACATTACTGATAATGTAAATCAGAGCAGAATTCATGGTCTCATGAGGCATCAGCCCTCACATAAAGACCTAGGACTGTAGAGTGCAAAACACAATTTTTACTCAAATTCGTATCTATTCTAGACTTTGGCAATTGCAGCTGTGGCTGTTCTGCTCTGAAAAACATTGATCCTGTGTATTCCCAGCAGCACTGGAGATCAGTGCTACTGTTCCAGAGACAAAAATAGGTAAAAATAGATAAATATTGTTTTAATATACAAAACACTTCTAAATTGACAACTTATTAATGTTCATATTTGTTTCTGACTTTTATTCTTCTACCTGTTTTTTTTTTGTCTTACACTTACAAGATTTCACCCATGTTCCAAAATCTAGAATGCCCCAAGAGCAGCCATCTAACAAAATACACCTCTTGTTTCTAAAAAACTGGGGAGGTGGCTCTAAACAGGTATTGGTAGTAACTATGAATGTGCCATCTATCTAGACCACAGTTCTAAGACCACCTCAGCTGGGAGATTGAGATAATGTTCTTACCTAGCTGTTACTATGTAAGGGAAAAGTCTGGGCAGAGGCATTATTCTGCAGAACTCACCCTGGAAAGGCACCAGTGAAGATCTGTAGATATAGTATTTTGAAACTATCTTGCAATAGTTAAAACACTCAGCTGGAAAAACAGATACATTACATTCAGATCCTGACTCTTATGAGCAGTAGTTGTTCTGTAACTTCCTCTGATGCATTAAAAAGTCAGGGAATAGGAAATACAATTGCAAGTCTGGCCTTTTGCAGCTAAGTTCCCTAAATTTTAGGTTACAGAGTCAGTCCAGGTTTTGCTGCTCTTCCTCAGTTCTACTCTTGCACTTTCAGCCACATAATAGTTGAACTTCAGAAAAAACCTTGGAAATGATGAGCATGTAAATGAGCCTAAAACTGAGATCACAACACTAATTTAGGAGGTGGCACAATTGTCCAATGTTGTAAACTTAAACTTGTGTGATTAGGAAAATCTCCTCTCCTCTCCTCTCCTCTCCTCTCCTCTATCACCACAATATCACAGTGCATTTTGCAAGTGTATAAATTAATGTGATAAATTAATCTGATTCAGAGGTGAGAACAATACTATTATTATCTTCACCATTATCATCATTATTATTACAAGATTTATACTTTTTATTGCTATGCACTTGTAGGAATGAAGACAGAGTTGAATTGCACTTTATGTTTTGGGGTTTTTAGTTTTAGAAGAAATCCATTCATGGAGGAAGGAAGAGTCCTCTTAGATTTGAGAACTCCAGCCATATGGAGATATAAAATGCAGCTGTATAAAAAATTACATTGGAACATTATTTCTGCCATGTGTGATGGTGCAAGAAGGTTTCAGATTCAAGTCTTTAGAAGATGACTTTCCCACCATACATGCAGTAGATACTTTGGTTTTGTCAACTAAATAAGAATCAGCATAACTCATACTTGGATTCCTGAGACTTGCACACATAGATAAATCATAACAAAATTCAAAACTAAAAAGCAAGCTAAGTCTAATATTGTGCCAGAACACTGCTTTTCTAATGCATGTGCATTCTAACACAAATGTTTACAAAAGCAGATCTATTTTGGCTATTCTAAAACAGAACTATGTAATCTAAATGATTTCTACATACTAAAAATTTCACACCAAAGTGAAAAGAAATAAGGTACAACAAACACACACGCATTACAAAAGCATGAAATGTATTTTTATAGTCTCATGCTTTCATGTGGTTTTCCAAACCCTGACAAACCTGTCTCAGAATGGTGTTTCTTTTTCGGCAATGGTTTGTCATCAGTTATTGTACCATTCACCTTTTTCTGCTGGTCCTCCCATGTAACTTCTAGCACAAACCAAAAAAAAAAAATCAGAAATATTATGTAACTTACATTATAAGACACCTAATATAATTTGGGACAACTTCATCTAAACAAATGTACATCATTAATGTGGTGAAAATTTAGATTTGTTCTTTAATTTAGAGGCCTGTGGTGAAGAGAATTAGTAAACATCTTAAAAATGGAACAGAACACACTATACAAAAGTTACTATCTATGTAATTTGTCAAATATTCTGCTCTGATATTTAACAATTGGAATAATAAGCCAGGAGGTTATTTACACAATATTTTCTTCCACTTTTAATATTTAGTACTCTGTATTCTGTATCTTCTTACAGTATCTTTGTGTTTCTGTAAATTAAAACGGAGGTTAAAATACTTTGGTAAAAAGTCTTTGCAAAGGTATAATTAAAAAAAAAAAAAAGAAACAAACCAAAAGTGAACCAGCAATCATGTATATTTATTTTAAATTTAAGTATTTTTAACAAGGATTTTTTAAACCAAAACTAGGTTGGATTTACTTTCTAAATCTGAGCTGAGAATTGATTTAAATTCAGTTTTTCTTTTAGGTAGATTAAGTTACTCAATAAAAACTCTCTAGCTAATTATGGATCTTGTACCCTGAAACCAGCATTTCTGACCTAACTGCTCAGAAAAAGAGCTATGAATAGGAACATGTACACTCTCCTCCAGACAGAGACTCCATACTCGAGACTTGCAAGATGTTAGTCTTTTTGAGGTTGTCAGATATTTTTTGTTTACACTTTAATTCTCCATCTTCTGACAATTAAACTGGGTGGTTAGCATAACACTATAGGTTTTAAATTTTTCTGTATCTCATACCAAAACCAAATCTAGACCAACTAACTAGAGATTCAATACTCTAAACTCCATTTTTTCTTTTGGGCTGTCAAGAATCTGCTTATTTTGCTGATCCTGCAAAGTGCAAAGTTCTTTACAGCCATTGCCCACAGACATAACTGCATTTATGGTCACAGAAACAGCCAGTGATGGAGAGGAATATGATAGCTACGGAATGCATTTTCAGTCTTATAAATTCAAAATAAATAGACACAACGCGATATTAGCCTATAACATTTTTTTTTCCCTTTTCAATAACATTGATGCACATCTGGCATTCAAAATGTAAACATGTAAAAATGTTTATCTGTAGGCATCCTCCAGCCTTCTTATCTGTGGCTGTTGTTCTTTGACAAACTGGTATCCTATAAAAGGTGGCTTTGATTTTTTTAAAATTATGGAGTCGCAGGCTTCAAGTAATACATCAATCCAACTGTCAATATAATGATTTTATGACACCACAGATATGTATACTGAAACATCTTTGAAGTACCATGTGTAGTAAGCACTAAGTATGAAATTTCAAAAGGAACATTCTGTTTCCAAACTGTGAAAATAAAATCTTATTATGTTTCTTCCCGACAAAAATGCGATTCTTTCTTTTTCTCTATGAAAATACACATTTAGCAATAAAATATTTATTGGTGCCATCTACGCTTCCTTTTTCTTAGATGAGTCCAGAGGAGTCTTCTTAACTGACACACAAAAAAATTTTCAATGTTTAGTAAAACTACCTTTGAATGTCAGGAATAGTAACTGTTAGGAAAAAACATTAGACAATCATTTAGGTCAAATACTGGAGATATTTAGAATAAGAAAAAAACAGGCAGTCTATAATCTCAAACACAGGATTTTGTCAGGATATATAACAAACAGCCTAAATACTGAAGAATATCAGGATGTCCAGAGTGATCTCCACGCTAGCTTTATGGTAGTTTTAGGTAACAGGACATTCTCGGTCAAAGTTCTTTCTCAGTACTGAACCTAAAAACTGTAATTTTCTCAGTCACCAAAATCACATATCATACCAAAGTTCCCTACCAGAAGAAAAGCCTTCTTAAGCCTTGCTAATTTTTTTAGAGCTAAGTACCTAGAAAATAGTTAACCCACTTGGGAGCACTCTGTAAGTGCTTCTATAGTAACACTTGAATTGACAAACATGATGAAATAAATATCAAATAAAAATATAACTCTTTGAATAAATACTTTTGCCATGTGCTAACCTAAAAAAAATCCCAACCAACCAACCAAACAATAAACCTATTATAAAAAGCAAAACAGGCTATATTTTTATGTTTATACTAGAAGTGACAGTGTGAACATTAATCAGTTTCAGAAAAGGTTCCAACGACTATCCTTATATAGCTTTAGTTATTCTTATGGCATGTCAACATTCAATTCAAATGGGTGCTTAATTTTATCAGTAGTTAAGTACAGCTCTTAGATTGAGTATATGCAGACTGGAGCTACTCCAGAGCAGGTGACAAGCTTCATTGATTTCTAGAACATTGCAAGTTTGGTTAGTAATGGTTATTATTTTAACTGAGAAATAAAAATAGATATATCCACTAGATTTACTTCAACATTTAACCATTTCTAACTAATTTTCTAATTCCATTTCCACCTCCATGTTCTACAAAGCTAAGAAAATACGTTGTTAAATGAGAGCTTTCTGTTTGGAAACTAGTAAGAGATAGTGATAAACAGGTAAAATGCTAAATGTCAGTGCTGCCCATATCCTCTCTGGTTAGATAAATATGCATTATAGTCTCTAAAATCTCTTTTGTTCCCCCAAAGCAAAGGTCCACTCTTGTTGTTTCAACAAAAGCTAACTTTGGTCAAATTTGGAAAGAAATCATACAGTTTTCCAATTCATCATTCACCTCTTACCACTCTCACATCCCATACAAATGAACTTCAATCCATCTTCTGTTGTGATAATCAGTATTGACTTATGTATAAATAAAGGTGCAGAATTATTGAATATTTATACAAAAAGACCACATATAGATTATATAAAATATGAGATTCTTGAGATTCTCATCTGAAGATATACGAGATTCTTATCTGATGCACTTTGGGGCTGGAAGGATTTGATAAATGCACTGATCCAGGTTTTTCCCATCAGTATGAAACGTACAATCTTTAAATGTAGTTGTTTCATTAGATGCAGTTGCACCTACCCCTTGGGCACTGCCCACCACAGTGAATTGTGTAGCTGGGCTCTCCCCACTGCACATCAGGGGGGGTTGTGACACTTGGTTGTGAGCCATTCCCTCTTGAAAATGATATTTGTGCTCCCTGAAAAAGGGGGACGGTGCGCTCCAGCACATCTAGTGTTAAGTACAATCTCAGTATTTCTTACACTTTTGCTTACAATATTCAATATGAAAAATATTAAAAATATGGAAATAATATATGGTAAGAATAGTTGCGTATCTCCAGCTTTTCTGAATTTCTAAGCATGCCAACTTAGCACCAGGAATGTTGCAGATGAACTAGAATGATGCAGCAAACTGCAGAAGTACAGGATGATGCAGCAAAATACCCAATGCTAATGACGAGGAGTTTTCTTATGCAAATACTACCTCCCTCCTTTCTTTTCTCCACACTACAGACAGTAATAGCCCTTTTCACAATTACCCTTTGCTTGAAACATTTTAATATACTTTCTCTTTTACTTTTATCTGTCTTTTTTATTAAATACACTCAGCTTTTATATTCTTTTCAGCATGTAAAACTTCTGTGAACCAATTTTTATCAGTGCATTTCTAGTTTTAGAGTTTTAATTAGGTTATCACAAAGTCTTCACTTTTTCATTAGGACATACTTAATTTAGTCATCTTTTCCTGCAAATGAAAAATCCTCAGAACTTCTTTCTATTTTTAATTTTATAAGATGAATTTTCAGAAAGGAATTATGTTCTTAATAATGTATGGCGACAACTACTGTAAAAATGAGTCAAGAAAGGATTTGGCTAGTGCTTCTTAAACACAAAGCAGCACAATAACAAGCCATTAGAAATGTGGGACAAACTGTCAAAAGCTGAGAACCTATGTTTTGAACCAGATACTCAAGATCTTTAACTCATGCATTAAGAATAAAAGAATAATAATAATTAATTAAAGAAATAGAAAATGCTAAATTCATGTTATACAAGTTCTAACTTATAAAACTAAGTCCTAAGAAAATTTTTAAAAAGCCATCAGTCTCAAGAGTTCACACAGAGAGAAATATTCTCAGCTTTGTCAAATCTCTATTAAGGGAAAGCAAATGGCTTCAAGTCATGATACATGACTTGTCCCAGACGTACTACATTATATCTGGAATTAATCCAGTCCCACCTTGCACCACCAGTGTGCTACTAATGGCATCAAGGCCAGCTCAAAGTCAGCAAAGAAGGCTTTATGCCAGACTGCTGCTGCTCCTAAAAGAAAGAAGCCTCAGTAAAACAGCACTGATACTCCCCTACACTGCTGTTAACACAAACCAGATTCATCCAATATCTGAAGACAAATAACAACATACATAGCATTTTTCTGACAAATTTTGAGCAAGACCTCCTCTCTCTCCAGCTCGCATTCTATAGCAAATCTGAGGACACAATTTTTTAGCTTCTTCTTTTGACACAGTAACAGTCGATCTACATTTTTTCCTCTATACACTAGAAGAATATTTTAAAGAATGATTCTATACATTAGAGCTCAAGGCATTCATCTGAGATGTGATGATCTGTGTTTCCTCCAAAGAGTGAAATGAATTTGAGTCTTGCATCTTAGAGCATTGCCCTAAATGCTGGTGAAGTGTGGACAGTATAAAGGCAGGGACAGCACCTCTTCCTTGTGCATTTTATAAGCCAGACAAAAAGCATGCATACATACACACACACCCCCCCACACCACACACATGCGCGCACACACACACCTTCCTTCACATGAAAGTAGTTTGCAATTTTGTGTCAAATCAAGAAATGAATGCTGGGATATGCTAATAACATTTTAAAATAAATAAACTGTTGTTCATAAATGGCTATGTAAGCATCACATATCATGGTTTTGATTAATACAGAATTCCAATAGAAGTTCTGACAAATCTCAATTATTTATTGTTTTGATTTTATCTTCTTTACGGAACTAGACATTCTGCAAAAAAAATCCCTGGACTTCATTCCCTGAGGCTGCAGTGGGAATACATCAAAAGAACTTTAATGTAAGTCATTAGGTAGGCAATAAAAAATAGTGCCACACATCTACATTTAATATTATCATTACTAGTGTAACAAAAATTACAGTGTACTGTAGGTTATTCCTATACTCCAGAAATGTTTTCTTCAAATTGACTTCAAGGCTACATTAATTATTTGTAGCTGGAAATCACTTAACAAGCCTAGACCAGTAGCAGTCCCTTCTCATCATATTCCTTAGCTGCAAATTCCATCAATTCATTTCTAAGCTTATTTTTAAAATGTTTTACTAGTGGATCCCTCTATATGGGAAATAAGTTGATTTGAGTGTTCTACTGCTTAATTTAAAGAAAAAATGTAGATGTACTCAAGCAAGGTCATAGAGATTACTTGTTGCAATATCACAGTCTACCTTTAGTTAAATATCAAATTATCATGTTGCCACTTTATAAATACAATGGAGTTGTAAAACATGAAGAAACACCAGAAAAGCCTAAATGCACCAGATTAGTCAGAAGAAAAAAAAAACAGTCAGTTAATGGTACATGAAACGTTTCTATTACTGTTTAGTAAAGTCTATTTAAATATCACAAAGTAAATCTATTATTTTTACGTGACTACCAAGGCTTTTTTTCCAGGACTGTTTGGGGCAGGGGGGGATTTGTTTGTTTGTTCCTATCTTCTTATATTTTTAAAATATTGCAGTTTTGCTCCCTCTTCTGGTTATATGCCTGAAACATTAGAAACGAACGCAATACAGCTGGCCCGCTGGCCTGTTATCAATAAGTATATTTTTAATATCTCAGAACAACACTTCTGAGTCACCTGTTTGGATAAGACTGCAGGCTGATGTTGGCAGGATTGATTCAGGGTGGGAGAAAGGGTGCAGAGAGCCTATGAGGGAGATGAAGACACCATGTAAAGATACCACTGATGTTTCTGTAGATTCCTGAGGCACAAGTCGTCGGACACTGGGAATCCAGTATCCTGGATAACCACGACCACACACTCGTTCTGCTCATATGCCTTTCCCCCAGCACCCACGCCTGGTCTGCTGAGGACCAGACGCCAGGTGAGATGGAATTTTAGTCAGACCTAGTATGGCTATGCTCATACTGCTATGAAAGGTAAACACAAGGAAAGTAAAAATATCTCCAGAGTCTAATGATTAATTAATTTAAACAAGGTAAATTACAACTAATGGCCAACATAAATGTGGAGCAAAACACAAGCTTCTGCTCTGCACCTCTCTTCCATAGTCTCTGCTCAGTTTGCATTCCCATTCCCTGGGTGTCAGCAAGTGCTCTGTGCACGCAAGAAAATGTGAGCAGCCTACAGATCCACCCTGCAGAATGCGGGATGCAAGGTTTAGCTTGGTATAGGGTTTTTTTTTCTCCAGGTTATTTTTATTCTTTACTGAAAAAGGTGCAGTCATGGCAAGTCTTCAAATATTTTCTATGCAGAAATGTAATTTATTATTATACAACCATACATCTCTCTCTCACACACACATAAAAAAAAAAAAATCTGCAAGCAATCAGAAGTGTTCTACCCCTTTTAAGTGCAATTAAGATTGAAATTTATGGCACAATTCTAAATTGTTAAAAAATTATTCAGTTAAAAAAATTGTTCTGAAAATAAGCCAGTAATTTTAAGCACTAATACCAACCAATAAGGAAAAGACAATAAATGGATTATAGAAAGATGAAAAATATAGATTTGTTTCTCCAGAATGCTTTAAGTTCTTCAGAATATCAATTACTACTAATTAATAACATAAGAGTTTTCATACTGCTCAAATATACATGCAAATTTACATAAAAAATTTACATGCAACCTTACATGCAAATGCTGTTTCCCTGTTAGTTTTAGAGCTAAATTCATAAAACAGTCACCTATATCATAAAGAATTTCAGCAGAATGTAGGTTCTTCAGTTTGGAGAATTTGTACCTTAGGGGTACTTTACTTCTACTGTTTTGTGTTGTTGGGTTTTTTTTCCTTCACCATTTTCTCAGTGTGCAGATTGCAGTTCTGTGCCTGCCTACAACTACCAGTCTCAATAGGTCTATGCCTTACTTAAACCTTACTTTGCTTAAACTAGAATTTAATTAAAATGCAGTATTACTCCAAGTACTCATAACATACGAATATGTTAAGTATTCTCACAGTATACATAAAACACATACTCGGTATAATTTCTCATGCAAAATTCAGAAGCTGTCATGGTCTCAGTGGGCCAGGTGAATATAGAGCACACAAGAGACTTGCATCAGTCATGTTTAGTAGTTCAGGCAAAGTGATTTTGGCCCTGTTTCCAGGAATCTCAAATGGTCTTAGATGGAAGAAGATGCTTTCAGGTCAGCCAGCAGGATGAGAGTTCCCTCTGGCATGACAGCCACATGCTTGTTTTTCAAAAAAAAGCATATGTATTCACTGTTTCTGCAAGTCAGTTAAGCAGGTCCATCTGTCATCACTTCTTTGACTGGAGTCCCTTTATTCTGCCTAGTTTGCACTTCAGACACCTAAATTCTTTAGATCGTGTGCAAACTGTGCAACAAGTCTGGAAAACAACATACTTTCAATTCTAGTCCTCCAGGCATCCAGACTGCTCACAAAGTGGTGGGGCTCCCATGCACGCACAAACCAGAGTATACAGAAAGAGTGACTTGGTGACTTGGGTCTTGTCTTGGTATAGACTCACGATACAAATAGGCTCCAGACTTCTCAACCTGGGAGGTGAGAACTAGAAAGCCTTCCTGATTCCCATAATACAGACAAACCTGTTGTGTAATTACATAAAATATTCTAATGAGTGAGGGAACCGATAACCTGAAAGGCTTAAAATTTTGTTGTGGTAACTATATCATCTTTTATGCACCCTAAATTAAGACAATAAAAGACAGAATTACCTGGAGCCTTTTCTCACAAACTCAAATGATCAAAAGGTGTCATATAAAATACATGAAAGAGAAATGCAAAAGACTGGGGGACAAATTGAAAGGGACAGTGGTTTTGGTAATAAATACTTTAAATCAAATATTAGGCTCAGATCATTCTTTGGGAGTAAAAGAGTTCTGCAGAAGAAACTTCTGAAACATAAAATGGACACATTCTATGATTCTATGACACCTTAGAGAAATTAATAAATATATACAAATAAACTATCTTAAATAGAAGTTAGTAGTATTTAGTTTATTGTGCTAAGACCATCTCTCAGGCTCTGTAATTAAGGATATAAGGGGGTTTTGAAAGGAATGGAAGATAAGCTGAGAACAAGAACAGCTTTAGCCTGACTTAATCACTGTTTATTGATTTGGCAACCTTGCCAAGTCAGTGACAAAAGCCTCCAGCTTTACCAGGACTGGAATTTAGATCTTAAAAGTATAAGATACTAAACTATCTGGTAATTAGCAGGTATTACAGTTATAGCAAAAGACTTCCAGCATTTGAATTCACTCAGGATTCTGCTGCCACAGCCACTAGAATAAGGGAGGTGACCCTGTGTCTTGTTCTGCCAAGCTGCCAAGGTAGCACCCTCTCTGCAAAGGCACCTGATTTACTCTGTCTATGCTGGATAATAAGCAGCATATTAAAAGCAGTGTGGTTTTCCTTGCAACACAATTAACTAGCACAGGCAAAACTGAATGGCTGCTCTCCTCGTATCTGTATTCCTTCTACTAAGTTCTTCCAAGGAAGAAAAAGGTAAGAATAGTCTGTTAACAGCATAACTGGTGCTATTCCCCATGTGGGCTCCTGGTAGAGATGGAAGTGTGAGAGTGAATATTCAAATTTTAATAAAGCCAAGGCACTATCTAGATGACATTTCATTCACCAGCAGAAGTCAAAATGCAGCATGGCTTTAGAAGTACAAGGAAAAATAATAACAGATTTCTTCCAAACCACCAAAGCAATTTAGAAGCATAAACTTGAATAAAACTTAAAAGTAAGCTATGGTTGTTCATTGGAACTTTCCTGTTCTATTTTTAGATAATAAATCTAAAACTCCATGTTAACATTTCAGTGTGCTTTGAATTAAGCTTATTTCTACAGCATTTGAAACAGAAGAGAATATCAAATATAATAACTAGACAATAGAGATGATTGCTAATAACATAAGCCTTTTTCTACCAGTATACGCTAATTAACATGATCCAGTTCTCTAGTGACTAGCAAAAATATGCCAAACTTGTAAAATATATAGCCAAGTGACATAAAAGTATATAGACCTGGTAAAAAGTGGAAGACAATGTAGACAATTTTGTAGATGTCTGTAAACTGTACTTGGTCTCTTAGGGCAAGGCAGACTGGGAATTCCTAAAATGAGTAAAAGTACAGAAACTATCCCATTAGTTCTAGTAGGCAACATGGTCACATATCTAGGTGGTGTAAACTACATCTTCAGTAATACAGTTAGCTGGAAAAAAAACAAAAACAAACAAACAAAAAAAACCCAAACAAAAAAATAGAGCTTTTGATTCCAAGAAAGATTTTAAAACCACAGTTGAAAATAATTATTTTAAGTGCAAGAAGTAAAACAACACATTAAAATTGAACATACATGAACTTACTAATTTTGAACTAGTAGAACTAAGCAACACACACACATGCAGCAAAAAATAAGCAAAATTTCTCAAACACCCACAATTCACTAGCAATATCACCATCAACTTGCCTTTTCGCCCATTAACAGGTGGGTTTTGATGTTTTTCCTCATAATCTTTATAACATTAAAAACAGACAATGATGATTAACAACTGGAACAGCTACTATGATGAACAACATAACTATGGCACACACAAACATTTTGCAAACTATGTTACCACAGTTCCATGCACTATGTTTGAGTTATCACAAAACACACAGTACACAGTATGCACACCAGTGAACAATACACATGTAGAGACAGAACCATAAAAAGCAAGAAAAATATAAACTGTACAATAATGAAAAATGGGAAGGCAAAGATCTTAAAGGACACCTTGGATCCTTAAGTAAAAACTACAATTAAAAATAAATAATAATCCTGCTTTCCAGCTCCCAAATCTTGAAATTACTCTAGCATCCAGATTTGTGAACAAGTGATGAGTCTTAGCACAGTAATTATTCCTGACTTTTTTTTTTAAGAAAAAAATAGTGATCTATATTTTCTTCTCTTAAATAACAATGGGGGTAGGGTCCAGGGCATGAGATTCTGTTTCTTGCTCAGCTTGTCATTTTTTTGGGCCACCCTTTTGGAGCACTTAATTCTCTCCCCATAACTGCAGTAATACCCTCAGTGCATTATCCTTCTCTGAGCTTCATCCCACGGGCCTTGTGGTATGTACCGCACTGCCTGCTTTTAGGCAGCTAAGTTTAGCATTGGTCTAGCCCCAAATATTTATATCAAGAAAAGCTTATGTGTGCTGCTCTTCCACATCCATGATAGTTGATGAATTGTCAGAGACAATTATTAGCATGGGTAACAGAATGTAGCATATTAACAAGTGCATGTAAATGCACATTTATCCTTTTATGCTTTATCCTTTGAGAAAGAAACTTAAGAGCAGAAAAATTATGGTCTAAAAAATCTTCAGATGCCTGCATGTGTTTGAACCTGTATGGTGTGTGCTTTATGAAATCAGAAGGCAAAGTTGTATATTTTAATCACATAGTATTTGAGTTAACAAAATATTTGCAACTGTTTGATTTGATCATCACCTATCAGTTCTCATCACACTAACTTCCTTTTGATTTGATCATCACCTATCAGTTCTCATCACACTAACTTCCTTTTTCTATCAACTGAACTGTCTTCCAAGCAGGATGAGGGTCATTATACAAAATATTCAATTTCCATGTAATGCAGCTTCCTACTATTTTTGTTCAGCATCATCAAAACACAAACTAGGGGGAAAAAAAAGTGTCATAATACAATAATGTTTACTTCCCTGCTTGTAAAAAGTATCAATCCAAAGTAGAGGGTACCACACCTAAGAGGTGTCCACCCAGATCTGCTAAGGCTGTAAGTTGATCATAGTGACAGAGTACTTTCATAAAGAGGGATAAAAAAAGCAAAAAAGCTAAGTGATTTTTTGCAGGTTGAGCTATTTTAAGCATTCACAAACTGGTAAATAAACTATGCTACATTGAATTTGTTTGCCTTATTCTTACATAAAATGAAATAATTATTGTCTGGATTTTGACTTTTAGTACATTTACAAATTGGCTGGTAAAGCTTCCCTACATGCTCAGAGGAAAATTTTCCTAAAGGAGATAGGCACTTGTGGTCAGACAGACCTGCCTCGACCTCTGATTCCTGAACTCCAGTATGCTTGTTTTCTTCATCTCCTGTTGCATTTGTATAAGCAAGGTATGACAGAGGGAAAAAGGCAAGACAAAAACATGCATGCTTTGTTACAAGCTATTCAAATAAAAGATAAACATCAAACAAAAGACATTCACAATAACATACAAACCCTCAGTCTGTAGCATAAATTATTTTTTGAGTGAATCACAAATTAAATAAATCCTTTTCTTATTTTTCATTAATATCTGTGGTTTACTTCAATGAGATCCTTATATGCAGCCCCTAACATCCCTTGTTAAGCAGAAAAAGCAGACATATATTGGCAGATAATTGGTTTAAAAGCATCTTCTCCTTGATTTTGCTTTAGTTTTTCTAGAAATAAAAGTCCAAGCTTCTATTCTCAAAGAGCATATTTAAAATTGTGTATCAATCCTAAGTGGGTATACTCAGTACCTTAATAAGGGCAGAAGAAACAATGCAAATGTTATTCCAGCTTGGGAAAAAAATTCCTCACTTTGCCAGACAATATGCTTTTTACCTGGATTTCAGCGTAGTTATAATTCAGAAAGACACATTTCCATCTGTAACTACAGTTGCCTAAAGCATATCTAAAAATTAGAGAACACTGAAATAGTTGGAAACAATGGTGAGAATACGGTTAATTATAAGCAACATAAATATATTTTTTATGTTATTAATAAAGAATCATAACTTTCTTTTTGTGAAAAAGCTCATCTAATACCAGGGTAACAACAGTAATGACACAGAAGAGTTTTGAGCTGAATAACTGGTATACCATATGCCTGCTTTAATTTAAATGTCAGTTATTCATTAAACACTGTTTTGATGTGATTCAATATACTGTAGTTTTTCAAGGTTCAGATATTGATTACTTACTGCTTTTTCTGTTCTCTGTTCCCCAAATTTTCATCAGTTCTCTCATTACTTGTATAGGTTTATGTGCAACTAAACAGCTCATTGAAATATTTTATTTCAGATTTAGCTAGCATGTAATAATAATTTGAAAACTAATTGTTCTAACAGGTTATTTTTAATAGGGAGAGAGATTTAGGCTATAATAAAAGACAATGCAATGGAAACTATGCTAAAAATAAGATAATGACATTTCAATTCCAATTGAAAAAATTACCTTGAAAATTCTAATTAATATATTCATCAGGGACACCATCTATACAGTCAACCTTCTCTCATAGAAAAGAATGTATAGAAGGTGTGCCAAGGAGTATAAAAAAATGGATTCCAGTAGAATTGAACAAAAATTTTTTTTGGCATGTTGGTAACCTGAAACATAAATAAACAGCAGCTGTTAAGACTCTTTACTCATTTTTCTTTATGCCCTTTGTAGTCTCAGACCTAGACAGTAAGACTTCAAGTGGCATAAAGAGAGGTGTTTAATTCCTCCTTTTGCCAATCCAAGAGAAAATTATGAACCATTACGTCCCTTGAAAGTTCGGAACCTTTCAAGTAGGCACCCTAAGCCCTGTGTTGTAGGTAACATTTGTTCATTTTCCTACGGAAATTGTACTAATGAAAATAAAATATTTTAATATTTTTCAGGGGTTGAGGACTCTGCCACCTCTCAGGGGAATGAACTGAGCACCCACAAGTAAAACCCAAAGGTACATTTTTGCAAATTCCTAGTTGAAATCAAAACCCCAAGGTAGATTCATGCATTACCCTAAGGCAGCCTTGTTACTGATGATAACTAAGCTATTCTCTTTACTTTCCTGTCAAACACACATAATGCAAGTTATCCTGTGCAAGCACAAAGGTGTCTAGGTGTCTAGCATCATAGTCAGTACTACAGAAATATCCACACAAAAAGGGAGTAGGCTTAAAGGTAGGTACCTTCATTTTTTAAACTGCTGTGTTTGACTAAGTCATCAGGTTCCTAGCCAAGCTCAAGGTAGTCCAAGTTCCTATCCTATATTACATACATGTGATCAATCACTTTTTACAAAACAAACTACTTGTATATGCCACCTATTTTCAAAAACCTGTGAAATCACAGCTGATGGAGTATGATAGAAGTAAGATCAGTGTGAATACAGGTTCTCTGCAACTGTATGTCATAGTCTGAGTCTGTCTCCCATCAAACCATGATAGGGCACTGGAAAACACACAATAAAATTCCTTCTAATTTTGCAAAATTATGTCTCATTTAACAGAGAAATTATGTTCTGAATGAGACAAATCCCCTTAAAGCAAACAGCATGTCTTTCTGTCTGTCAATAGTATCTGTCTTTTCCTAACCATCAGAATCTCACAGTAACTTGCACTCCATACTGCATGAGTTGTAACAACAATACAACTGACAGTATAGATATTTTCTTTTTAAAGATTTTAACTCGTATCTGAGAGATATAAAAACTGGAGTTATGGTTGATAGCTATCCCTGATTAAACCTAATCAACTGCGCCTGTAAATTCCATTCATAGATAATTTTATTCTGGAATAAGATCATCCATACCTGAAATTAAGAAAGGACAGTTAATCAGCATTAATGTCAGCTTTAACAGCCTCTGAAATAACCTTCCCAAGATACAAGATTATTATGAGATCATATAATTAAAGTCTACCATAGAGCAAAAATAGAAGGGTAAATCCTCACTGAGCCCTACTATTTGCTAAATTTCTGAGCACTTCATTTTTATTTTTAAAGTTTTTATTACATTTGTTTGGCCTGACTTAATCATCTAGGTTTTGCAGTTGGGTGGATGGTTGGGGTTTTTTTGCAGGGACGAAAAAAGAAAGGGCTATGTTTATTTTTAACAGGAAAAGAAAAAAACTACATTAGGAAAAAATACTCTCTCTCTGATTAGTAATTAACAACAAACTGAAAGGACTAATACTGAATACTCTCAAGAGCACTTTATGGTGTTCCATTTAATTAGCAATAAGCAGTCATTGAGTTCATCCTTCTAGCAAGGTGAGTGTGAACAAAGAAATATCCACATATAAATTTTAAAAATCTTGTTAACCCTTAAGAACTATAAATATTCCAGTATTCACTTATTGTCTATAGTGCTAATAATACAGAACTTTTAAGAGTACACAACCATTTCACTGCTAAAACCAAGTTCAATTTAATACTAGAGTTTTTCTACAAATATTCATTAGAAACAAGATACTTCTGTCTCTTGCATAACATAAAAATATACAAGCAAAAGTTCAGCTAAAAAAAAAAGTCTCCTGCCATTTCAGTAGTGAAAATCCAGTAAAATGTGAAGTGATCCCAGACTTCATTTCAGAACTATTTTCGAGCCATCTGACATGAAAAAATACTAAACTAACAGTCTAAAACAAAACCCAAACTACCTAGATGATTATGGTATATTCTGGCTAGATCAGATAATGACATGCATTTCAGAGATAACCAGTCTTTCTTCTGAACAGGTAAATCTCACAATGGCAGCAACACAGCTGTGGGAAGCTAAGGAATTCACCAAAATGTCATGACCATAAAAGACTGTAAATGCAACGTAGCTAATTATATTGGTATGTTCTCCTACTGAGCATGTAGGAAACTGAGAAAAAGACATATACATCAATACACTAATGTTACGAATGGTCCTTCATAGCTACTCACAGCTAGATTTCTTAAAAACAATCTTTTCTGGCTATTTCAGAGTTTTGAAATGAATTGTTCTGGGGAAACATGGATGTCCTGGAGCAACAACCTGTAACCACATAACACAGTTCACTGAACTAAATCTACCTCAAATCAGTATCTTTTAATTCTGATCCTAATCTGGAAAGCAGTCACCCAGAGGTTTTTTTTCCTGTAGATTCCTTCCCTTCCAGTTCTAGTCACTCAGTCATAAGCACACCATGTTCCACGTTATACTGAGTGCTGTACTATAACAAAAAATACCAACTGCAAATTACTCCCTTATTTCTTCTTGAGTCCCTGCATTTCTATTACATTTTAAGAAACTGTATGTAGTTTCAATCCTGTAACAAATACAGATTATTCAAATATATACAGTCTAAATGAGACCACTGTAAGAGTTAAACACAGAAGTTTTTCTCTTTTGCAAAACTGAGATGACTTCCAACTCCTTTTTGTCAATAATGTATCTTTTACTAACTCTTCTCTTCAGCATGATTTTAACTCAATCTGGTCAAGAATGAAATCCTAGATTTCAATATACGGAAAGTTTAAAGTTCACAGCAGGTTTTCATGTAATATAAAATCCACTCTCTCATTTAAGTATATGCTTCTATAAGAACAGAAAGGACTACTCTGTGACAATGACATTATCCAGTATGGTCATATAGACTTCACGACAACAGAAAACTGTTTTGATTATCACCAGGGCATACACTAACACATAAAAATCTACTCAAATGTCTATAAATTTTTCAGGTTTACTTGTTTCTTTATTTGTTAAATAATAACATAAACCCCTTCTACTATAGTCAGTGGTTTTTAATTCTATTGAATTTCAGTTTTTATCACTGGTACTTAATTTGCTTAAAATAACTCTTTGTAAAATTCAATCCTCCACAGTAAAAAATTGCTATTAATAACAATTACATTCTGACACTGACAGAAGTTAGATAATCTTCTGTTCTTGTAAAGTGTTATTGCTTTCAAAGAAAATTATTATTGCCCTTAAAGAAAAATCCTTAAAGAAAAGGATTAGAAAATCCTAAAGAAGGATAAAAGCCTCAAAGTACAACTATATTGTTATTAGAATATGAGGTCTTAAATCATGACAGACACTTTTACAGAATACACCTTTATACATGTAAAATTCAACATGAAATGTGTCCAGTTACTGTATCTTGAGTCATTAATGATGCTTTGATTGTATATTAAAGCTCCGATATCTGTGGATTTGGCTATTTTCCATAATCCAGATTTTCCAACAGTCTACTTTAGACAGAGGTACAGGAAAATATTACTCAGTCTTCAAGTAAAAACAGATGGAGTTCCTCAAGTCCCAGAAGTACTTACCAGAGCAAACAAATCTAGCACTCCTATAAAAATAATTATTTTATTGCATTTATTTTATTTCTCTCTACAGAATCTATGATGTAAATAAGACTGCTACCCTCTAATTAAACACACTAAAAATATTCAGTACTTCACAATTGCTGCCGTAAAGAGCTCACAGTCTAAATAGATATACTAAGCAAAGAGCAGGGAAGAGTGGTAAAACATGAAAGCATATAGAGCAATGACAGCAAACAACATGTGATTAGACATGATTATTTCCTGGCATATCTAGACTGTATTTCATATAAGCATTTCACAACACATAAGACGACAAAGAAACAAAAATACTAGGGTGATGATCTGAGAAAAGAGTTTTCTTTTCATGAAGCTTTGCTACCAAAATGGTAATAAACACTGCAAACATTGTAAGTACTAAATTAAAAAGTCTGATGAGACAGATACAGTAATACTACGTATAGATCCTCAGTGGTGTAACCAAGGACTGCAATTGATATCTTGTGGCTTGCTACTGAGCAAATTAAATGGCTTTAATTGCATGAAATCTAAGATATTTCATTTAATTTAATTTTAAGCAAAAGTATTACAACTTTTTGAAAGACTATGTTGATTCAATTTATTTTTGCTTCTATATTATTTTAAAAGTACCTAGTAATTTTGCAGCTGTATAACATTATAACATATTTGTAATAAAAACATTGTTCTGATTAAATGCATGGCTAACATTAAACATGTCAAATAGCCTCAAATGCTTAAATTTAAATATGTGCCTGGAGTGCTAATCCTGAAAAGGTACATACATACATAAGTTAACTGAAATACTTTTATTAGTTGCAGTGTTGGTATTTAAAAATGGGTACATGTCTAGGTACTTACTTTTCTAATTACGATTGTATTTAGATAGTACTATTTATAGTCTTTTTTTCATGTAGAAACACAGGTCTGAAGATAAAAAAGACTAAATAATTATGACAATAATCCTGACTATGTCTGTGCAATCAAGTAACATCAATTGCAGTTGGGTTTATTTTTCCCTATATAGCCCCTCAAAAAGGCTTTCAGGTGAAAAACAAACCCTCCTTTATGTACAGACCTTCATAAGATTCTATCTCCTTGTCTCCATTGTCTAGGGAAAGTAACAAAAACAAAACAAACAAACAAAAAAAAAGGGAACCAAAGCATAGGGGTTAAAAACAACAGAAATTCTGTAAAAGATACAATATACATGTTAAGAAGGTTTAAAAAAAAAGGAAAGTATATGGCCATTTAGACTGATTTTGCACAATACATCTAGTTACCGGAAGTGGTAGGGTGAAAATGTATTTACTATCAAATATTTGTTTATATACTTCTATTTCTAAACATTTTGGAAAATGTCTCCATTGACCAGTGCTTTTAGAAGACGTTAAAGATAAGCACTATTACAGTACCAGTAAAACATCAATCATGAAATATCTTGCTGGCCTTCCTTATTTTAAGGATTATTACCTCACTTACAGCTATCTGTAACACTTCGTGTGAACCCACAAGTGATCTGTTATGTTCCTAACTCCCAAAAGAGCCAGAGTTTTATCACTAAACAACATACAAAAGATCATTTCCCATGCCTGTTGAAGTCTATTACAAAACATCTACTGAGTTCAAAAGGAACAGGATCATGCTAATAGTTAGTCCATCTTGGATTGTGTGTATTGCACTGTTGATGTTTACTGCTGATGATTCTTTTCAGTCAAGAATACTGTAGATATTAAAATATAATAGAAGAAAATACAGTACAAAATACAATACTACTATCAAATCCTAATCCTGTACACAAAAACTCAAGAGATTTCAACTATAATGCCAAAAGTAAAACAAGAAATATAATGGACCTTTATAAGAAATTTTGCAGCGTCATTAAGGAGAAAAGCATCCACTTACTTCTCTCCAATGTCCCCTTTGGTGGGAGCTGCGGTAACTGCCTGCCCCTTCGTCCTACTACTGGAGTGCTGGATGGACTTGTCTGAACAGATCCAGTTCGAGGATGTGACCTATGAGACACATATCAAAACAAACCATAGACATTAAATGACAAATTCATCCTTAAATACTATCAAGAACTGATAACATGACTAAGTAGGCTTTAGATCACTTGGCACTCTTGCAGTCCCACAGTGAAACTGTTATCTCTTTTCAGAAAAAGATCTGATTAAAAAGATAAATCTCTCCACAAAAAGGAATAAAAGAAAATCAAACTAAGGCTGAACATCCATAAGATGCTTGTTTGCACAGTCAAGTCAGAAAATGTATTGTATGTATATCCATGTGCATATGGATATAATACCCACATACACATAAAATTATCCTCAAGTCAAATTCAGCAATCTTTACCCAGCTCATATTTGGTTAAATCATCATTGAGTGGCAATGAGATTACAGGATTAGTCAAAACAAAGTAATAAACTGAGAAAAGACACTGTTATTTGACTCTGACTCTCACCAGGGATTTGATGTTACTAACTATAACTTTCAGAACACAAAATAATGTATTCTGCAGCTTTAAAATGAGGAGAGGCTTTTCTGAACATTAACCAGACCAAAACGTACTCATCTTTTTATTGCATTGTGTTTATTTAAGCTAAGAGTAATGTATAGAAATCTTCAAAATGTCAATCAGTAAAGTATAGCACTCAAACAGGAACAATACAGACTATGGCACAGTAAAATGCAGTCAGAGAAAATGATGGTTAAAATGGTTATTAATAGACAAAGTTAGTACAGTCCAGTTAAAGAAACTTTTTTTTTTTTTGGAAAAAAAAAAAAAAAAGTTTCATTTGATGTTTTTATGATGGTTGTTCCACAAGTGATGTCTGATGAGCACAAACAATTTCTCATTCTGTAAGAGAAAAATATGACAGTTATGAGGTGCTCTATGTGGGAAACCATCCAGGATTCCTGATAAATGTGAAATCACAAACAAATGTAGTTAAATACTGTTAACAAACAATTTGCAATGGCAGACACACTATTATATCCAGAGTAGAATATAAATAGTGTGTTGGCACTGAAAAGGTTAGTATCTATTGCTACTAGTGATCAGCTAAGGATGAGGTGATACCAATTAGCTACTGGGAAAATAAAATGGTGAGCTGGTGGGGCAGAAGGGGATTAGTCTGATTGATTTGTCTGTTTCACCTCGGTAAGGCAGGTGAAGGAGGGGCAGATCTTCCAGTCATTAATGAAGGCATCGACCTGATGAGGTTTGAGTCAGGACGCTCTGTGGATCGGGAGCGGGAGTTGGTCCGCTCTAGCATAGGACGTTGCTCTGTTGATCTGGATCTTTGATATGGCTGTCTATCTGCTGCTTCACAATTCCTGTAATGTTAGTCAAAAAGCAGCTCAGTTGACTTTTCACTTTTCTATTAATTGTAAAATATGCTGCAAGATACTGGTTTGGAGCAAATAATTTCATTATGTACTTTTTTTGGGTGGGGTGTGGGGGGTAAATTTTCTTGCTTCTTGATAACAAAGTTTTATTATACATGTATGGTTCGGCTTGCTCCATACTCTTGATAAATGGGCTGAAATGTTTCCAATGTCTCAGCAATGACTATCCATGCAATAGTCTGTTTCCTGACAATTTCTGGGTAAAAATATGGTTATTTTGTTAATTAATAAATCAACCTTCGAGGAAAAGAACAGTTGACATTGTGTCCTCACTAAAGCTAAGGACTCATTTAATTCTGCAGTTTAATTGAACATTTTTACTCACATGACTAGATTTTTACAAACTGCATTATCTTTAGAGGTATGACTCGTTTTCAGGAAAGTCCACATTCTAGATGTTATAATTACCACATAGCACTGTTAAATATATTCAGCTCAGGATGTCTGTCAAAATATAAGGCTAGGCTACAGTAATAGATTCATATGTAGTGCTTGGACTGTAGTCAGATGAAAATCTACATCACTAGTACTCGCAGAGGTTGCACCAAGCAGACACAGTTTGATTTGTAATTAAAAAAAAAAAGAAAATATCTAACCCACAGCCTAAAGAACTGTGCCAAAAGAGCAATGGAAAAAGTTACCATAAGAGATGCAATGGGGAGAAATCAGACTGAGTAAAAGAGAATTTTTTGATCAAGCAGTCTGGTCTTCTACTATCTTAGGCAATTAACCATGCCATTACTTTCAGAAATTAATCAAGCCTCACCTTTTTTCACAATGTAATTGGTCTATTTGCAAGGAGTAATATTTGCTAGGAATACTCTAAAATATAAAATCAAGGTAATTTTGAAAATAAAAGCCATACCCTGACAGAGCTCCTTATTAAATTCACACTCTCCTCAGCTCTCCTTGAGTAACTGAACAGCTATAGAATACAAATGGATAACATGCACCCTTCCAGACTTTTCCTTGAGGGAAGTCATGCGTTTTACCATGAAGTCAGTTAATACAAAGAGTGACAGGGTGGTGATTAAGTGTAACAAGAAGCCAAATTTTAATTAGTATCACAAAAGGGAGAGACGTAGCACAGCCTCATTATGAAGAGTCTTGTGTTATTAACAGCATTTTATTTCTAAAAATCATATTGAGACAGAGTATAGTTTTCTCTAGGGTGGCTAACTTTGTTGAATGGGTTGATAAAAGATTCATTAAAATTAATGCCTCTTCAGACCTTCCATGAGGTAATAATTGGACTCCTAGAGCATATAAAGGAATTGCCACAGACAGGTTCAGAATAATACCATTCATCATGAACCTACATCTATAAGCTCCTAACAAGCAAACACACCACAGTGAGACACATAAGGGGAATTACAAGCTGAGGCACTAAAGATTAAAGGAAAAGTACAATGCGCCTGGCACAAAACCACAATGAAATTACCTCACTTCTTCTTCTATCAGTTCTGTTTCTGAATGGGAAGCTTCATCAGCAAAAACATCCACTGTCTCGCTTCTTTTACATTGTGGATAGACAAAGAAACATAACCTTAGCTTTGAAATGGATGTTGCCTAGTTAAGGTAACTGCTTAAGAGAGGTTTCAGTGCTATGGAAGGTGAGAAAGGTGTCAGCCATCTGCATGGTGGTTAAAAAAATGAGCATGGGAATAAATTCTTAGACTATGGGAATAAATTCCAAGAAAAAAAATATTCCTAAACTCAACAAAATTACAAAAGATAATATGACCAAGGTCCAGATAACCCACCCCTAACTTGTTTACCCATATATTTAAGAAAACTGGTGAGCCTACAGACTTTCTTCTTTAGGTCTGTTACACACAGAGAGCCAGGACAACCATTCTCCTGCCATTGAGTGGGGGACTGCTGGGGCACACAGCAGTAGAGACTGGGCAATACAGCGAGAGGTATAATTCCATTTTATATTTCTCTCTCCTCATCAGCCAGCAGGACATACAGAGGAACAGGTGAGTAGCAACTGTGTGATTCTCATAAACACTTCATGAGAAGTTAAACCTCTTTCACTTGTTACTCCTAAGGCCTCATTCTCTTTAGCTGTAGTATAAAAAGTATTTTGTAGGATGTTAGGGATCTGACCCATTGCTTGTATTAGAAGGCAGAGAGGCATTTTTACCATTAGGCTTAGCAGGCAGGTTTTGCATTCTGCAGAGAATCACGGAGCCACTATAGCTAACCACTATAGCTAACCACTAACAGACAAAGGCCTCAGAAATTTCATATTGAATAGTTAATATAATCATTTTGCCACACTCTGCAGCTGGCATTTACTTCAAGTGGAAAACAACCAGGAGTACTCAGAAGTGAAGAAGAACATGGATTTTGGCAGTGAACCTTTTGCTTTTAGATGAAGCTCTGGCACCTCTGTTGTTTTGTAGACTGAAGGATTTGAAGACTAAGTTGAATCCTGAGGTGAAACTGCATTGTTACCCTCAAGTTACAGAATACATACTGCAGAACTCTCAGTACCCACAGCAGCAAATGGAGGGCTATATAAGCACACTGACAGTCTCTCACTTGAAAGATTCACTGTGTGGTTTTAAATCACAGATATATGAAGAACAATTCAATAGACAATTTTATTGTCTGTTCTTTGTCCTCATGTAACAGTAAACATATGTGTTATAAGATCCAGGTTTTCCAAAACAAACTGTTCCTTTTGTAGAAAAAATATCACTGCAATAACCTGCTTGGACAGTGAAGCTCCTCACCTACCACAATATACAACGATGCATTGATATCACAATCCAGCCCTAAGCATGGAGGGGGAGTTTTTGAAAACATCTCAGTGAATTAAAACCAGAAGTTCTTAACTTTTCAGATAGCATTCTTGAGTGCTTATGTTCCTAAATTATCTAGATGAAAATTTCCTCTTACAATTTATATCATATGAATTACTGATTTTTAAAGAGGGAAATATAATAGTCTAAGTTAAAGTATTCAATATACATACAATATTTTAATGTATGCTAAAGCTGTTTATCTTTGCTAACAGACTTTTCATTATCAAAAATACAGTTAACGAAATGTCAAATTGTGACCTCCTCCATTTAGTATTGTCTATCATAGCGTCATTCTACCTTTGCTAAGGAAAACATGCATGGTAGGTGGCCTATTCCCCTCAAAATCTACAAGACTTGTGAGCATAACTCTTCCGTACACTGAGGAAAGAGTACAGCAGTGTTTGCTTCTTAACCGATCACACCTGTCACTCTCAAACTGTTGGAGCTCTCTGTAAGCCACCATGCAGAAAGCTCTGTGAGTATTCACCATCAAATTTTATATTCCAAACCCATCAAAAATTAGAATTAGAATCCCATACTATTTCGGTACAACTTTAAATTCTAATAACTACAGGATCTAACCAAAGATGCTACAACATTTTGATTTAACTACTGATTTATCTGCATTGTTCTATATTCATATCCCAGAAATTTCAAAAGCTAATTCTTTTCCCAATGCAGAAAATAATCATTTCTAATTTTTAATTTTTCAGATTTGTTACTTTTCTTGATAAATAAAAAGGAGAATTTTCAACAAATGAATACATTAATTGATCTAAACTTATGTATAGAGAAAGCCTTACAAAAGATGTACATTTTTCAACAGTAAGCAATCAGAATAGCTTACAACACAAACAAAAGCGTGTTGGTTTTTTTCCCCACAATAACTGAAAGCAGTTTATTTGAAAGCTCATGTTAAATTATTTTACTGTGACAGGACTAAAAGAGCAAGCTATGAGATGATTCCAATCACAATTTTAGTACTAGGTTGTTCTTGTAACAAAAAACTGAAGAAATAAAAATAGAATTGCACTACAATGCAGCTCCTAGTGCATTTTTTTTCATCTAGAAACACTGAGCACAGAACAAGAAAAATACAGCGATACATTATCTAATTATCATAATTTCAAACTCCAGCTAATATACAATGGTAATACCTGTCAGTGTCTGTGGAAGGCTGCTGGATTTCAATCCTTGGACATGTTATTCTTCTACTAGCTATAGGAACTTTGCTGTTTAGTCACAGACACAAGATCCTCTGTTAGCATAACATAGATAAGCATGTCTACAAACAATTGAGATTTCTAGTACCAAGCAAACTTAAATTTGAGTCATAAGTATTGTAATGGAAAATGGGAAAATGGAACAGAGTAGTATACTGCCAATTATCTAGACAGACTGGTGACTAGATATCTCACCAAATCACTCATCTATACCAATAAAGAAACTTAACATAAAATTATGTGCTGCTATAGTTTTTAAAAGCCAGGAACAAAATGTTTTTAGGTACTCTTGCAAAACAAACAAAAATAGGAAGCAAAGCAATATATTTTTGCTGCAGTAATAGTCTATCATGCTTTATATATATATATATGTATACCTATACACATACATGCACACACTTATAAGACCTATTCATATGCACATTACAGTGTTGTATGCAATAACTACAGATATATGTACATGACAGTCACAAGCATGACTAACCTGTAACATGCCAGTATCTGAACTACTTTTCTACTGGCTAACTCGGCTAAGCAGACAAAGCAAAGAACTAGGCGATGACCCCAGGCACATTGTGCTCCACACTGCTATGCACTGACTGCTACAGCTACAGAAACTCAGTTGCTTACAGCTTGCTTAGGTATCTGTACATGGTATTGCAGTCATTTTGGTGATTCTGTTGTAGACATATCTAATCATGCTAACACATGATGTCATGGTATAATTATAAAAATGCTTAAAGAAAGCACATAAAGCCATATCTATAGAGATTTGCTCGCCAAAATAAGTTTCATCATCAACAGATTTACTGAGAAATAGCAAAGCCCTGCTTTAAGTAGAGTGTTAGACCAGATAGTTTTTTCAAGGTTCTTTTCAACCCAAATTAGTTTATGACTCTATGGTTGCAGTCAGAGGCTTATACTAGCTATTACAATCAAATATCAGTAAAACCAATAAGTAGTGTTAATCCTGGAACAATTAAGACTGAAATCATGTGCTGAAATATTTCATGTCCTCTTTATGTGCAAAATTAGACCAAATTAATTTTGTGTATTTTGGAGGAATAGAAAAGCAACTTGTACATTTGAAGAGAAAATAGTAAAAATATTTACACTATTTCTCCTGCATAGAAAATCTAACATTAAACAAAACGAAGTGGTGAATGCTTTTGAGAAAGAGGCTTCTTAACTTTCAGTTAACACTTTGTAACTGCATTCAAATGAAAGCAAACACAGCAGATGAGCTAATAATAATACTAATTTCACTTAACTGGTTAACTTTAACTAGTTTACAAAACAGTTTCCAGTATTTCACTGAAAGGCATTTTCCCAAAAAATGAGCCTTGCAGGCTACCATTTCCTTATGCAGAGATAAACCAACTAATGCAAGCAACATATATGTTACCTTATGGCTTACCAATTTATTTAGCTTGCACTAACTTTATCATATTAATATGTATTCATATTTTTATTCTGTGCCTACAATAGTAAATATTTGGAATTATACCTTCACTACTAATTTAAAAGTCTGAGAGACTTAGGCAGATTTTTGCTATAATGTAATATGTTAAGTGTTTGTTTTTACATTGTTGTTTCTGGTACCTGTAATATATATTTTCATTTATATAGCCAGTTGCCTTTTATAGTACCTTGTATTTTACCAACTACTTCCAACTTTCAGCGTCTTTAACATAGGTCCTCAGCTGACACATATTAAAGAATCACACTGCAGGAACACATATCTCTGTCTTCATGAGATAACTCACTGAAGATCATGATAAAACTAATTAGCGTTCAAAAGCTGGGAACTCAAAATCCTCTCCCCCACCACCACTCCAGCTCAATTTCCTAACTGAATATACTGCTGCAATTCTCTCCAAGATAATAATTTTATTTTTTAACAAAAATATTAGAAATAGTCCAAGTATAAGTGTTTGAGCTTTATACTATAACTGTATTACACATTTTTTCCCATTTTAGAACACAATATTTCACCCACTCAATTTGAATGTTGTATGATAATGTATGAGCAATGGTAGGGTTTTAATGAACATGTATTTCATGACTGGAAAGTAGACAGCATATAAAACAATGCATAGAGAAGCCTGAGAGAGAAGCAATGAGAGAGAAACATTTCCTAGTAGGGCTTAAATGTTCAAATGCAGTTCAGCAGAGTACTCAGACTATAGACTAATCAAGTAAATTAGTTGTAGGCTTAAATATGTACCTAAATATGACTTTGTACAGTGCAGTACTAAATTCAAAATTTGAAAAGTACTTGGTTCTTGGTGGTTTTTGTGGGATTTCTTTCCCTCAGATTTTAAATATAACTGTATTTGTATGTGGCACACTGTAGTTGGCCCCTTTTTTTCTGGTAACATTTTAAAAGACCAATAATATGGCAGACATTTATTTAGTAAATTATCATAAACAGGGCTTAATACTGCAAAAATGTGTTTATCTCTCTTCTTAACTTTTGGCAACAGACCTGTAATTCTGACCTCACTGAAGTCTACAAGAGTTCTCTCACATGATGAGGTCAGGATCTCAATCAGATCATTCCAAGATAATCAGTTGTGTAATGCTTTTTTATCTTTTATGCTCTTGAATTACAAATGGGCAAAATAGCATTCTGTTTCTGCTAAAGACATTCTGCAAATCCATTGATCTCAACAGAATCTGATCCATTTCAGTTGTCTTCATTCTATTAAAATGTGTTCTATGCCTTACGGTATACCTAAATGTCATATTGGTTCACAACAAAAGTTCTTATCTTTTATTTCTATTTCTACAGATTTTTGGAACTACATATAAATTGGGACAGAAAGTTCAAGTTACAAATCTGTTTTTTTCCCCCAATATTTACCTACGTTATCCATACAGTACTTAATCTAAGACAAGTGAAGAAAACCAGAACTATTTAAAGTGACTATGAAAGGCAAATACAAAAGCTTTGTTTACACTTGGCATTTTCCAGCCTTCTTCAAATGCTTTCCATTTTCAGTATGCTTGTGCACTTTCCCAGGAAGTGCTGATAAGCATGGCCTTTGCTGTACACAAGGCAACAAATTAAGTGTATATTTCAAACACTTAAAATTGAAGAGCCAGCACTCTGGTTCAAAATATGGTCTCAAGTAAGTCTCTGTGGCTGCACTAATGTTGAACCAAAGGCCCTTACAAACCCCTCCTCTCTACAGAAGAGAAAAAACTTTCATTGAAGTATTAATTCTGGGTTTTGCCAATTTTTTTTAATTTCAAGTCAACAAAGTCACTTATGTTCTCCTTCAGTCTCTGAATTCCTTAATCAGAATTTCTGTTTTAGTCAACATATACAGGACAAATACGAACCACAATTTTATTTCAATAGTGTTATGACTGCAGACAAACCGTGACTAATTCCTTTTATACATACATCTTCTGTTTTCAATATATAGTATCATTTTATATGGTTTGTTATATTCAGCTGAGTGTAGTCTAACAGCTTTCCAGTGATCTGTTCTAGGTACAAAACTATTTCTTTAGAGAGATATATTGACTTGTATCACCACAAAAGAATAAATACAAACACTAAATTTAAAGTAACCTCAGTAAATAATTTACTAATAAGTAATTAACTTAAAATTCATGCCCAATGTGCATGTTACTTAGTATTCGTATGCACAAAATCATAGCACTTGAGACACCAATGTATAGCATTATTTTGTAAAATTTCACAACAAATATTTTTTATATATAGTACTGTCACTCTTGGTTTTCATCAAGGAAAAGTTCCTGGTAACTCTGTGGGAGTTTCACTTAAGAACTTCAGGAGTTACCATCATTTTGGACCCACATCATATGTTTGGTTTAGTCAGCCAAAATATGCCAATGGCACAGTCCAGCTCCTGCTTTAGAAGATACAGAAGGACTGAAAGGAGCAAGCTCTGTGCACATTCGCAAAGGAAGTAAGTAAAAATCAAGAAGAAAAATGTTGCAAGAGCAAGAAAAAAATGAGGGAGAAGCAGTAAAGTGAAAGAACTAATGGCAAGGAAAATCTGTGTGCTCCCTTGATCAGGAGACCACTGCAGCTGGGAAGAACTGGAGACTGTAAGGTACAAGGCATTTTGCATGGGTTATGCATCAACTACAGAGGAAGATAGGGTAGACAGTTAGAACTAGGATTATTTCTAAAACTAAAAAGTACTAGGTCTCAAAGACACATTCCCCAACACTTTGAATGTAGGCAGGTATTATCAGTTAAAAAACCCTTTTTCATTAAAGTGGCCCTGAACAGTGAGAACATCTTTTAAAAATAGTTCAAACTTAATTAGTGTTCTTTTTCTATTTGTAACTGAATAAAACAGCTTAATCTTGGAAAAAAGACGAGCACATAAATGTGCCTCAGTCCTGAGTCAAGAAAGACATCAAGAAAATTATACTTATTAGGAATTTGGTACAATTATAAATGAACTCTTATTATAAAGATTAGAAATATATTTTAGCTATATCTGTAACACTACACTCTTTACTTACCCATAAATTTCAGCTGAACCATTGACTACATGGTCTGCCCATGAACTTGCACCATTGTACCACCTTTACAATGCAGTTAAAGTAAAGAAAAGTTATAAAGAAACATATGTAATATTAATAACACTCTAATTCATATGACATAACCACTTCTCAATAAAATGGGAAGCTTTTCAAATGTTTCCAAATAGTTTTGTACATTTCCTATTTTCTCTCAGGTATGAAGAAAACTGTATATTTTTCAATTAAAAACCAAGCAAATTATGTTTAATTTTTCCTGATATAATTCTAAATATATTTTACTTTTATTCTTTTCAGCTATTTAGCCATTAATTGCAGTTCCATAATGACTACTGATCCCTTATAATTTCTTACGTGAAAGTCTTCATGTTTTCAATGGCTGTTGAGTTTGAGGAAGAATTAAAAAGTAATTGTGAAGATACAATATTAAAAAAAAATATGAAGCAATAATTTAAAATACTGTTTTGAACTTCAAATGTCTAACTTTTTCAAATTTATTATTTTTTCTATTTGACAGAGTGGTTGGTTTTCACAGTTATTTAAGAAGCAGAAGAAAACTCACTTCACTCAGATAAAAAAATGAAAACTAATTAAATTTTATACCTGTATTATTTTTCCAGGTACTAAACATGGGTTACCTAAACATTTGCAGCATCATTTCAGCAAATCAGTTGCAAACAACATAAAACACATGTAGAAATATTTTATCCTAAATAGAACCATTGAGAAAAGAAATAATGGGACAAAAAAGCTGCTTTCATCTCAGAAAGCAAGGGATAAACTGCTATGTGCCATTACTCCAGTATATTAAGAGTATATTCAAATCATCCAGCGTTTGATTAAGGAATTTCATCTGGATCTCTGAAGTTCCATATTTTCAGGATCTTGCTTGGGTAAAGCCTTGGAAATGGAATAGTCCCACTATTCAATGATTTCCACATGACTGTGAGTGAAAAGCAAGGCAGAGATTTTCAGAAGATTGAGGGAACAGCATATTATCAACTTGGATGTAAATCTTCCTTTGCCTGTAGTGAAAATCCTCACCAAAGTCTGCAGGATGAACTCCTTCATTGCTTGAACACACTTATCCAAGGGTTTTCATGAATCTGTTCCTGGGTATCACAGCAGTATTTTTTGTGTGACTCCATTTTTTTTCCATATTTCTCATATTTCAGAACCTGAGGTTTTGCAATATGTTCACAAATTAAATAAACTCAACCTTCTTGGCCGTTATGTTCATATGTTCAGGGAACACAGTATGGAGTGCAGTATATGTGAATGTCACTCAGCTGCTCCTGTTTCTTCTGTATCAAATTGGATGTTGTGGGGAATGGCTTTTTTATCACATGGTTAGTAGCCAGATCAATGACTGGATGAACTTTAGTTTAATCTAATTTAGTCTTAGGTTAGATTTAGATTTAGTTCAACCTAAATTAGAATACAATCTAAATTAGAATACAAGCTGGAGAATGACAGATATATCTTTAGACTCTCCCTGATCATCCATACCCTTTAAACTGAAGCCAATCTCTCCAGTTAGCCAGTATTTTAAGTAAGATTATTCTGTAAATTATCTTATTATAGACATCATAAATACATAAGCATGGTTTTAAAATTGCAGTGCACTTTGTTTTTTGTTCAATATGACTGTATTTATCCATAATAATCCAATAAAAACAAAATTTCTTGCTATTAGTTAGAAAACAATCCCAGCTTTACCTGCTTTGGTACTGTAGACAAAAATCAGACACTGACTTAAAAATGGACAGAGAAATACAAAAGGTCTAATGGTACAAAGGGAGAGGAATACCAATTTGCTTCTTTCTCCAGATTTCCTTCCTTTTGGTCTTTGAATAGCTCTTTAAATATGAAATGCTGTTATTAAATAACTATCTACAGAGACACTTCAAAAGTTTTTTTCAGATTACATGTCAGATTTATATTATGTTCACTGTGAGACACTATATGCATATCAAAATTTAGAAAGGACAGTAGTGTTTTCAGTCCTAGCATAGCAAGCACCCAAAATCAATTTGAAGGTATTCAGTTAGTCTTTTTTTTTAAGTCAATACAGACAGTAACATGTCAAAAGCTGAGTCCCTTATTAAGTGACTCAGGTTACTGAAAGAATGAAATTGAGGATGATAAATTGTCCTACAACCAATCCTAGTGATTGAAAAGATTAGCTATTAGAAATATGCTGCAGTTCAGTGGGGAAAAAAACTTCAGAATAAAAAAATTTTCAAGTTAAGAATTATGCTTAAAAGAAATCCGAAGTCAAGAAGGGCTAAAAGAAAAAGAGGTACTTAAAATAGTGGAGGTGCGTTGTTCTGTATTTAGAGAAATACTGCATAAAGTGCACTGTAAATTTAAATATCATTAGTCTAGGCTGATTAAAAATTTTAGAGTATACTTCAGAAAAAAATTATTAGTCAACTTTATCTATTTTTACTATATAAATTAAAATACCTTTCAGGAGTATATGTTGTGTTGTCATAATATGAATTAGGCACTCTTCTCTCCTGCCTAGTCCTCCTGAATGTGAAATAAATAGCACAGATATTTCAGACATTTTAAAAGGTGCTTCTTTCATTATGTTTTCCCTCACTGCATTATTAATACAGTGATGAACATAGAGTGAATTTATCTACAGTTCAGTAGTATATTCTGAATGTATATTTGCGTATATAAGTAATTTTAAACTTCAACTTTCAAATTATATACAGAAATAATTAACAACATATTAAAAACACTTGAGCAATGCACGCATATTTCATAGGAGTGAAAAGTTATATCAATAGGAAGACAGTATTGCTTGATATCAACATGATATTGATTAAGCAGATATAAGCATTAAAATGGGAAAAAGTGTAAAGATAAATGAAGAAATATTGTTTAAAAAGTACTTTTTCATATATTTCCAATAAATAAAATAAGGAGGAGCAAATTAATCAGTGTTTTTCAGTGGATAAGGAGGAACTGGATAAAGATTATACTTTAAATGGTCCTTAAATATATAGAGAACTGCTGTCAGAATATGGAAAGACAAAAAGGATTAAAAACTAGGAAAATGATAGTGGCTACAAGATACTCAGTGTGGTCCATATCTGGTAAGATGCCTCAAGTAACTGGAACACTAATGTTACTCACAGGCAGCATGGATTAAAGGGGACCAGAGAATCCAGGATCAGTTCCCTAGGCCTAAGGAATCTCAAAATACTGTTCTAACCCTGAGCTAGAGATATTCCACTTCATGTTGGATTTTCCTTTCTGACCCCAGAAGGAATTAGCTTTAATAGCATTCTCTTCAGTAAAGCCCTGGAAAAGATTTACTCCATCTCACTGCTTAAATCCTAGTTTTAGTATCTTTATGCAGTACTGTCACTTTTCCCTTTTATTTTCTTTTATTTTACTTTATTTTTCAGAAATTAATTTCTGTAGAAACAAAGATTGAGATCTGCAAGTCAAGATCCTCAAACTAAGACAATTTGATAGTAGTTCCAACTTTCAGCAATATCTGAACAGTCACAGATACAACTGGCAACCTGAATGCCAGTATATAACTAAGGCAAAAAACAGTATATAAAAATTAACTATTGAAATAGCATATGTATTAGCACATTTTGTCACATATTTTCAGAAAACAAACCAAAAATCCCTCTCCTTATTAAAGTTTATACATGTGGACCAAACTGTTTACAGACTTTCTTTGTATTAGGTTTAATGTAAAACAGTATTAATTCAAAACAAATGCTTAACTGAGTTCTAGAGGTTATAACGTTTACTACAGCTCTGAAGAATATTTAAAAACAGTATTTCTTTAGAAGGAATACTTCTGTGATACTATAAAAGTTTCCAATTCTATTTTGTTTCTGCATCCAAAAGTAGTTTATCATTTACTAAAAATATGGTTATATATGGTCTGAATCCAGAGCAGACCTTAATGAACTTCCCAGAGGAACTCATATGCAGAGGGTAGCCATGAAGTTAATATATCAAGAGTTCTTTGGTTCTTGTTATGGAAAATTTTACATGGCTCCTCTTGTAAAGCAATAGGCATATTAATCATTATATCTGCTATTTGAGATCCGAAGCCACCATCCCTTTTTATTGGCTCACAGATTATGCGATTTATGTCCTTATTTCTATTCACACGCAACCATGTAGATTTTTTCCTGTTTTGCCATATTTCTGAAAATATAATCACAGTACTACACCAGCATGTCTTATCACATCTCTTTAAAACCACTGTATTTCAAGTATAATTATTTCATAGAAATTATTATGGGCTCAACTTCTCTCTCACATATATTTCATATATAAATAGGAACCCTGATGTTCTGTAATAACACATAGGTATAATGAATGTATACAAGTACTCATAAATTACAGAATAAGCACTATACAAATATCTTCAACATAAGCTTATACTTTTACTCTTCACTCTATTTTTCAGTTAAGGAAAGTATGAGATTTCTGAAGGACTATTTCTGTGTATTTTGAAGTAGATAAGCTTTTCCTTATTATTTCAAAGAGAATAATAAGTACTCTAAGCACTTTGGAAAATTCCAGCAAAAATACATTTATACAAAGACACTTACATATAATATCCATATAACCTAATTTATTAAATTGACTTCTATAAAGCTATTCAACTTCTCCTCGGATTTACCCAGTCTTGACTAGTCAGTTTTAGATGCATACACATGCATACTTCACAAAGTATTATAAAACATCTTCACTCTACGTGTTTATCACTTAAAACATAGATCACATTCTCAGTTTGGAAACCACACAGAGTACTGTCAAAAGTGTAAGTGGCAGAGCTAATGATATGCTCCACATCAATTATACCTCTCAAGGTCATTGTAAGCACCCTCAGAATAGGTACGGCACATCTTACGGGAGCGAAGTAATCTGATTGCATCTTCACAAAATAGAGGATATATTGTGTGATCCTGGCTGCCAAAACATAAGGTGTGAACACAATGAAAAGCAACACAAAGATGAAATGAGGACAAAACGACATGAAAAGCAAGCACCGCCAGCAACAGAACAAAACACTGGAACAAAACTCAGCTGGGACTTTGGTGAATTCTGAAAAACTACATTTAAACATCAAGCTATATTGGCCTGCAGCTGAGACTACAAGAAAGGTATCACACTCCAGTTTTATCTTTTGTAACCTTTAACACAGCCACACACTTATGACATTCTGTATATGAAAACCACAGTATTAGCAAATATTTGTGTTTGTTGATATAAATAATTGTTTATTGACTTTTTAAAATACCTTAGAATAACATAAATACAGCATAATCTTCATGGACCACCAATTATAGACTACTGGCAGTGAAAAAAGGTTTAAAAATTGAAACATATGAAGAATTACCCAGTGTTTGTCTACACACTATATTAAGAAACCTAATGCTGATATTAACTACATTAACTCAAAGCTTCTAAGGTTTCTATCACTATACAAAGACTAATAAAACTAGAAGTGGACATGTAGGTACATAGAAGTACATGCATTATCCACACAGAGTCACACAGCGGGAAACATATACCTGGCATCTCTGTAATGGTGATCGAGGTACCGGGAACGAGGTAAAGTAACATAATGACTGAGTAGATGGCAGAAAGAAAAATACAAATATGAGACAATAAGATGGAGAAGGAATGATACACATCACACAACAGAAGACATACAAATCTGAGAATACAGGAGCTACAAAAGCATTGCATAAAGCACTGAGATTATTAACAAAATTAGAAATCTGATAGACAGTTCTAAAGGTAAAATTACCTAGATGATTCACACATTTATTCTGAGAATCCAGTAGGAGACTATGGATCAAGCAGATAGCTAAAATTTGGGATTTTCTACACTATTTCAGTTAGGAGGAAAAAATGTATAAATCTCTGTCTGAAAGCAATCTCAAGAAGTCAGATTGCCTGTTCCTTTGCTTGAAGGCAGTGATAACTTCAGTATGAATAATATCTTTGGCAGAGGTTTACCTAGTCTGTCTGAAAGGCTATCACCATTGGGAAATCTGCCCCCACATAGCTCACTCCAGAGCTTTCCCATTTCTGAGTGTAAGTTTTCCTAGTATTTATCCTATTGTGGTAAAAGATTAATTTAGAAGAAAGCCTTGTTATTATTTAAATAATTAATGAAGAGATACAAAATCTATAAAAGACTATGCCAAAAAACAAATGAATGCATTTCAAAGTAATAGAAACAAAATATTTATATTTTGCTTGCACTTTGAAAATATGTCAAAATTTCAATATTTTAAATATACTTATACTTATATACAGCACAACATATTTTCCAGTTACCAAAACAGAAGAATATTCTTTCTCTTTTAGTATAATTGTATTCACACAGTACAGGGAAAATTGTTTTGAAAATAGTCTTTTTCTTCCAATTTACAAGGAATTATTAGAATGTGAAGAAGTCCCTGGCCTACAGCTCCTCTGAAGTTGGGATATTTTAAAGGAATTAAAAATTCCTTTAAAATATCAGGAATACATATCCTTTAAAATATTATTCCTTTAAAATATTATTCCTTTAAAATATCAGGACAGAGAGGTGATTCAAGAGAGCCAGCATGGTTTTACTAGGGGCAGGTCCTGCCTGGCCAAACTAGTGCCTTTCTACAATGAAGTAACCGCATCAGTAGACAAGGGAAGAGCTATGGATGTCATCTGACTGGATTTCTGCAAGGCCTTTAACACAGTCACCCACAACATCCCCTCTCTAAGTTGGAGAGATATGGATTTGATGGGTGGACTGTTCAGAGGATAAGAAATTGGCTCGATGGTCGCATCCAGAGGGTAGTGGTCAATGCCTCAATATCCAGATGGAAGACAGTGACAGGCAGTGTCCCTCAGGGTCCATACTGGGACCTGTGCCGTTTAGTATCTTCATTAATGATATTGACAGTGGGATTGAGTGCACCCTCAGCAAGTTTGCTGATGATACATAGCTGGGTGGTGCAGTCAATGTGCCAGAGAGACAGGATGCCATCCAGAGGGACCTGGACAGGCTGGAGAAGTGGGCCCAGGTGAAACTCATGAGGTTCAACAAGGCCAAGTGCAGGGTCCTGCACCTGGGTCAGGACAATCCTCGTTATCTATACAGGCTAGGAGATGATGTGCTGGAAAGCAGCCCTGAAGAAAAGGACTTGCGGGTAGTAGTGGGTGAAAAGCTGGACATTAACCACCAATGCACATCCGCAGCCCAGAAGGCCAACCGCATCCTGGGCTGCATCAAAAGAAGTGTGGCCAGCACATCGAGAAATCTGATTCTGCCCCCCTACTCTGCTCTGGTGAGACCTCACTTGGAATACCGCGTTGAGTTTTGGAGCCCTCAACACAAGAAGGACATGGAGCTGTCGGAACATGTCCAGAGGAGGGCCACAAAAATTATCAAAGGGCTGGAGCACCTCTCCTATGAAGAGAGGCTGAGGGAGTTGGAAGAGAGGCTGAGAGAGTTGGGGTTGTTCAGCCTGGAGAAGAGAAGGCTCTGGGGGGACCTTATAGCGGCCTTCCAGTACCTGAAAGGTGCCTGTAAGAAAGCTCGGGAAGAACTGTTCACAAGGGAATGTAGCAATAGGACAAGGAGTAATGGTTTCAAACTAGAAAAGGGTAGATTTAGGTTGGTTAAGAAAAAGTTCTTCAGCATGAGGGTGGTGGATCATTGGAACAGCTTGCCCAGAGAGGTAGTGGAGGCCTCTACCCTTCAGATATTCAAGGTCAGGCTTGATGGGTCTCTGAGCAACCTGCTCTAGTAAAGACGTCCCTGCTTACTGCAGGGGGGTTGGACCAGATGACCTTTGAAGGTCCCTTTCAACCCAAACCATTCTATGATTCTATGTTATCACTGTCATTTTGTTTTCTTTTTCTTTTGAAGTTCCCACCGATATGTTAAGCAAGTAGTGTATTAATTTTAGTATATGAATAGTTTTCAGAAAAATGTTTGGTGTACAGTTTGAAGAGAAAATCCTGAAGCTAAAACTTGTTTTTTTAATTAATACCAGGCACACAGTCAGACCAAATAGAATATTTTTGTAAAATGTTACCATTCGTTTCACTTGTTGCAACTTTAAGGAAATTATTTAATGGCTACAGCCTAAGTGTAATCAAATCAAAACAAAACAAATATGGATTTAAAGAGAGGAATAGTTGGCACTCTACATATATGGTGGACAATATTAGAGCTATACAGACAAAGACAGGAAAAAGATTACATGTCTGTCTGTCTAGATAGATGAATGAGCATAGACATTGTCTTTTTTATCGAATTTGCCTGAATAAAGGTTCAGTAGTCATTAAATAAAGATGGCAGTATTTAGTATTTTAATATAAATATTTTGCAATATATTCAAAATTTTAATTGCCATGATCTAAACTCACAGTTTTGTGCTTTTTGCTGAAAGGCTAATTATTTTATCAACTTCTGGTAGGAATAGTTTGTAATCTTAGCATCAAATTTAGCTAAAAATTCCATGTGACTAGAAATATTTGTCTGTGTAGAAAATTGTTTCAGAAGCTAAGCTTCTAATAGAAGTCCTAAATAGATAAATTTCTCAAATGTCAAATTCAAATGAAATTAAAATCCTTGTTGAGACACTTCAAGTATGACTGGGGGCTCTGTAGATTTGTGGTGGGTTAACTGGATGCCAGGTGCCCACCAAGCCACTCTAGGAAATAAGACTGAAAAATAAAAGAACTCATGGTTCAAGATAAAGGCAGTTTAACAGAAGCACAA